>NC_090733.1:138131195-138148695 GCF_036898095.1 Palaemon carinicauda | reverse complement strand
AGCTTTAATTATATATAACTACCGGGTAAGTCTTATGTTTAAAAATGGTATTTTCCTTATAAAACAGATTTTTGAACATACTTACCCGGTAGTTATATATATATATAGCTTTAATTATATATAACTACCGGGTAAGTCTTATGTTTAAAAATGGTATTTTCCTTATAAAACAGATTTTTGAACATACTTACCCGGTAGTTATATATATATATAGCTTTAATTATATATAACTACCGGGTAAGTCTTATGTTTAAAAATGGTATTTTCCTTATAAAACAGATTTTTGAACATACTTACCCGGTAGTTATATATATATATAGCTTTAATTATATATAACTACCGGGTAAGTCTTATGTTTAAAAATGGTATTTTCCTTATAAAACAGATTTTTGAACATACTTACCCGGTAGTTATATATATATATAGCTTTAATTATATATAACTACCGGGTAAGTCTTATGTTTAAAAATGGTATTTTCCTTATAAAACAGATTTTTGAACATACTTACCCGGTAGTTATATATATATATAGCTTTAATTATATATAACTACCGGGTAAGTCTTATGTTTAAAAATGGTATTTTCCTTATAAAACAGATTTTTGAACATACTTACCCGGTAGTTATATATATATATAGCTTTAATTATATATAACTACCGGGTAAGTCTTATGTTTAAAAATGGTATTTTCCTTATAAAACAGATTTTTGAACATACTTACCCGGTAGTTATATATATATATAGCTTTAATTATATATAACTACCGGGTAAGTCTTATGTTTAAAAATGGTATTTTCCTTATAAAACAGATTTTTGAACATACTTACCCGGTAGTTATATATATATATAGCTTTAATTATATATAACTACCGGGTAAGTCTTATGTTTAAAAATGGTATTTTCCTTATAAAACAGATTTTTGAACATACTTACCCGGTAGTTATATATATATATAGCTTTAATTATATATAACTACCGGGTAAGTCTTATGTTTAAAAATGGTATTTTCCTTATAAAACAGATTTTTGAACATACTTACCCGGTAGTTATATATATATATAGCTTTAATTATATATAACTACCGGGTAAGTCTTATGTTTAAAAATGGTATTTTCCTTATAAAACAGATTTTTGAACATACTTACCCGGTAGTTATATATATATATAGCTTTAATTATATATAACTACCGGGTAAGTCTTATGTTTAAAAATGGTATTTTCCTTATAAAACAGATTTTTGAACATACTTACCCGGTAGTTATATATATATATAGCTTTAATTATATATAACTACCGGGTAAGTCTTATGTTTAAAAATGGTATTTTCCTTATAAAACAGATTTTTGAACATACTTACCCGGTAGTTATATATATATATAGCTTTAATTATATATAACTACCGGGTAAGTCTTATGTTTAAAAATGGTATTTTCCTTATAAAACAGATTTTTGAACATACTTACCCGGTAGTTATATATATATATAGCTTTAATTATATATAACTACCGGGTAAGTCTTATGTTTAAAAATGGTATTTTCCTTATAAAACAGATTTTTGAACATACTTACCCGGTAGTTATATATATATATAGCTTTAATTATATATAACTACCGGGTAAGTCTTATGTTTAAAAATGGTATTTTCCTTATAAAACAGATTTTTGAACATACTTACCCGGTAGTTATATATATATATAGCTTTAATTATATATAACTACCGGGTAAGTCTTATGTTTAAAAATGGTATTTTCCTTATAAAACAGATTTTTGAACATACTTACCCGGTAGTTATATATATATATAGCTTTAATTATATATAACTACCGGGTAAGTCTTATGTTTAAAAATGGTATTTTCCTTATAAAACAGATTTTTGAACATACTTACCCGGTAGTTATATATATATATAGCTTTAATTATATATAACTACCGGGTAAGTCTTATGTTTAAAAATGGTATTTTCCTTATAAAACAGATTTTTGAACATACTTACCCGGTAGTTATATATATATATAGCTTTAATTATATATAACTACCGGGTAAGTCTTATGTTTAAAAATGGTATTTTCCTTATAAAACAGATTTTTGAACATACTTACCCGGTAGTTATATATATATATAGCTTTAATTATATATAACTACCGGGTAAGTCTTATGTTTAAAA
This sequence comes from Palaemon carinicauda, assembly GCF_036898095.1. Taxonomy (NCBI): domain Eukaryota; kingdom Metazoa; phylum Arthropoda; class Malacostraca; order Decapoda; family Palaemonidae; genus Palaemon; species Palaemon carinicauda. The sequence continues at coordinate 138,146,531 of NC_090733.1, read as the reverse complement.
ATGGTATTTTCCTTATAAAACAGATTTTTGAACATACTTACCCGGTAGTTATATATATATATAGCTTTAATTATATATAACTACCGGGTAAGTCTTATGTTTAAAAATGGTATTTTCCTTATAAAACAGATTTTTGAACATACTTACCCGGTAGTTATATATATATATAGCTTTAATTATATATAACTACCGGGTAAGTCTTATGTTTAAAAATGGTATTTTCCTTATAAAACAGATTTTTGAACATACTTACCCGGTAGTTATATATATATATAGCTTTAATTATATATAACTACCGGGTAAGTCTTATGTTTAAAAATGGTATTTTCCTTATAAAACAGATTTTTGAACATACTTACCCGGTAGTTATATATATATATAGCTTTAATTATATATAACTACCGGGTAAGTCTTATGTTTAAAAATGGTATTTTCCTTATAAAACAGATTTTTGAACATACTTACCCGGTAGTTATATATATATATAGCTTTAATTATATATAACTACCGGGTAAGTCTTATGTTTAAAAATGGTATTTTCCTTATAAAACAGATTTTTGAACATACTTACCCGGTAGTTATATATATATATAGCTTTAATTATATATAACTACCGGGTAAGTCTTATGTTTAAAAATGGTATTTTCCTTATAAAACAGATTTTTGAACATACTTACCCGGTAGTTATATATATATATAGCTTTAATTATATATAACTACCGGGTAAGTCTTATGTTTAAAAATGGTATTTTCCTTATAAAACAGATTTTTGAACATACTTACCCGGTAGTTATATATATATATAGCTTTAATTATATATAACTACCGGGTAAGTCTTATGTTTAAAAATGGTATTTTCCTTATAAAACAGATTTTTGAACATACTTACCCGGTAGTTATATATATATATAGCTTTAATTATATATAACTACCGGGTAAGTCTTATGTTTAAAAATGGTATTTTCCTTATAAAACAGATTTTTGAACATACTTACCCGGTAGTTATATATATATATAGCTTTAATTATATATAACTACCGGGTAAGTCTTATGTTTAAAAATGGTATTTTCCTTATAAAACAGATTTTTGAACATACTTACCCGGTAGTTATATATATATATAGCTTTAATTATATATAACTACCGGGTAAGTCTTATGTTTAAAAATGGTATTTTCCTTATAAAACAGATTTTTGAACATACTTACCCGGTAGTTATATATATATATAGCTTTAATTATATATAACTACCGGGTAAGTCTTATGTTTAAAAATGGTATTTTCCTTATAAAACAGATTTTTGAACATACTTACCCGGTAGTTATATATATATATAGCTTTAATTATATATAACTACCGGGTAAGTCTTATGTTTAAAAATGGTATTTTCCTTATAAAACAGATTTTTGAACATACTTACCCGGTAGTTATATATATATATAGCTTTAATTATATATAACTACCGGGTAAGTCTTATGTTTAAAAATGGTATTTTCCTTATAAAACAGATTTTTGAACATACTTACCCGGTAGTTATATATATATATAGCTTTAATTATATATAACTACCGGGTAAGTCTTATGTTTAAAAATGGTATTTTCCTTATAAAACAGATTTTTGAACATACTTACCCGGTAGTTATATATATATATAGCTTTAATTATATATAACTACCGGGTAAGTCTTATGTTTAAAAATGGTATTTTCCTTATAAAACAGATTTTTGAACATACTTACCCGGTAGTTATATATATATATAGCTTTAATTATATATAACTACCGGGTAAGTCTTATGTTTAAAAATGGTATTTTCCTTATAAAACAGATTTTTGAACATACTTACCCGGTAGTTATATATATATATAGCTTTAATTATATATAACTACCGGGTAAGTCTTATGTTTAAAAATGGTATTTTCCTTATAAAACAGATTTTTGAACATACTTACCCGGTAGTTATATATATATATAGCTTTAATTATATATAACTACCGGGTAAGTCTTATGTTTAAAAATGGTATTTTCATTATAAAACAGATTTTTGAACATACTTACCCGGTAGTTATATATATATATAGCTTTAATTATATATAACTACCGGGTAAGTCTTATGTTTAAAAATGGTATTTTCATTATAAAACAGATTTTTGAACATACTTACCCGGTAGTTATATATATATATAGCTTTAATTATATATAACTACCGGGTAAGTCTTATGTTTAAAAATGGTATTTTCATTATAAAACAGATTTTTGAACATACTTACCCGGTAGTTATATATAATTAAAGCTATATATATATAACTACCGGGTAAGTCTTATGTTTAAAACTCTAAGTAACGACTAAATTAAACTTTGAAAATGAGTGCAGGTAATGAAGAAGATACATTACCAGTACTTCTCCCAGACAAACCACACCCACCACAAACTGGAACCCCCCCCCCCCCCACAATATAATGAACACTATCAAGTGCATTATTATTATTATTATTATTATTATTATTATTATTATTATTACTTGCTAAGCTACAACCCTAGTTGGAAAAGCAGGATGCTATAAGCCCAGGGGCTCCAACAAGGAAAATAGCCTTATATAAACTATAAAACCTTTAACAAAACAAGAGGAAGAGAAATAAAATAGATTAGTATTCGTCAAGCAACTATCCTCCAAAAACAAACAAATAAATGACGAGCAAATGTTTCGTGAAATTCATTAAAGATTTAATCTTTAGATTTAGTTTTCTTCATTTCCTTATGCGTTCTTCCTAAGTATTCCTCATTACCGGGTTTTATCGGCAAGTTGATTTAACAGCCTCACTGGAAGATTAACATTACAAACTAAAACGAAAATAATTGATTTTAGGGTCCGATGATTCCTTAAAAAGACAAAAGACGCTTTAGAAGCGCAAGTTACATTTAGCTAAAACTAAATCCTTAAAAATAAACGGAAACAAGAGCTATAAAGGTGAAGACGCTACCAAAGAGCTTCACCCAGAGAGAGAGAGAGAGAGAGAGAGAGAGAGAGAGGAACTGAAATGGACAATATTCTTAGGTGTTGAGAGATCTATTTCCTTAGGTGTTGAGAGAGAGAGAGAGAGAGAGAGAGAGATGAGAGAGAAATGGACAATTTCCTTCGGTGGAAGAGAGAGAGAGAGAGAGAGAGAGAGAGGAACACAAATGGACAATATTCTTAGGTGTTTGAGAGAGAGAGAGAGAGAGAGAGAGAGAGAGAGACGAACTGAAATGGACAAATATTCTTAGGTGTTGAGAGATCTATTTCCTTAGGTGTTGAGAGAGAGAGAGAGAGAGAGAGAGAGAGAAATGGACAATTTCCTTCGGTGGTGAGAGAGAGAGAGAGAGGAGAGAGAGAGAGAGAGAGGAACACAAATGGACAATATTCTTAGGTGTTGAGAGAGAGAGAGAGAGAGAGAGAGAGAGAGGTGAGAGAGAGAGAGGAAACAAATGGACAATTTCCTTCGGTGTTGAGAGAGAGAGAGAGAGAGAGAGAGAGAGGGAGGAACACAAATAGACAATATTCTTAGGTGTTGAGAGAGAGAGAGAGAGAGAGAGAGAGAGAGAGAGAGAGAGAATCCTTGAAGGATGCCAACCGTAACTTAGGATCTCATTGGGTTTCGTATGTCTTAAACCATCGGCCTGATCCACTTTTACGGCCTCTTCCATTAAAGGTTATTGTCATTTGCCGCTAAGATTACGTTTCTTAATCACTCCTACATAGGAGATTTCCGGATAACCTCCCCCCCCCTTCCCCCTCGCTTTACGCAGGATACGCGCACTTACGCACTTTCGATTAGTAAGATTTTCCAAAGACGTCTTTAAGCAAATGAGTGTAATCCATAGCTAAAATACATATACTATGCATACATGCATACACACTGTATGATTTTTGCATGGTTTGTTTATCGTCTTGCATACATACATACTATATATTTTTTGTATGATCTGTTTATTGTCTTGTATACATACATACACACATAGTGTATATTGTTTGCATATGTTTATCGTCTTGCATACAGACATAGTATACATACATACATACATACATACATACATTACTGCATAATTTGTTTATCGTCTTGCACACATACGTACTATGCATACATACATACATGCTGTATAATTTTTGCATGATTTTTTTTATCGTCTTGCAGTATACATAAACATCGCATATAAGTTATACCTATGCCTTGCAAACTTTACGTCAGGGTAGAATGGCTTTTTCAAACACAGAAAAAAAAAGTTCTACTCACTAGCCTTAGTATGTATAAATATGTTTGTTTCTCTCGCTTCTAAAACTTGTAATTATAATAATTAAGACTTATATTAATATAGAAAATACTTTTATGTTTATACGAGTTCTTGAGTTACTGCTGTCTGCTTATTTGTTCCTCTAACAAGAAAAAATAGACGAAATTGGCCTTTGTTAGGGCGGGTTTATATGGTCGAACCGTCCGTCGAACCACAAGTGTTTGAGGTGATATTGGATCGTGTGAACGGGGTATTTGGTTGTCAAACACGTTCGTCGAACAGCTCGAAGAAAGTCTGTCCTCCCCTGACTTTTGTGGGCTGGGCTTCATTGTGCACAATCCTTATTCATTTGTGCTGACTCCACCTCTTCGAACCGTTTGCCAAGCAGGTTCGACAAACGGGTTCGACGAACCGTTCGACCCAATAAATCCCGTTTAAAATCGATGGCATAGAGCATGAGGGAAGTAGCCCATATCAAGACGGAGCTTAAAATCATCTGGTTATACTTATGGAAGTCTTATTCTGATCCGAAAAATAATACCAAGAAATAGTGTGTGGAAGGGGGGAGTTGAAATTATAAGTTATGTCACTTCTATATAGTCAATATAATGCCAGGAGAAAAAAAAAGTATTGAGGCATAGGGAGAGTAAAATTTGAACTTAGTCAAATTTGACTCCTATAAGAAGTTTTGTAACTTAGCAATGTCACTGTCCCTTCCTTCTGCCATTTACGAGCGACCTTTAAACCTATCACTTATGTAATTCATGAATTAATTATCAGATATTCTACCTAAAAATGAAATCACAGGATGAAATATTCAAATTTATTTCAAATATCTGAACTTTAGTCATCAAATAACTGGACTCTTCAACGCCCGTTTGAAATCGCTTGAAATCTGATAACCAGTTCAATCCAATGTTTCCAGAACAAAGATTTATCTTTCTAATGATTGATTAATTTTAAGTTCTCTGGCATATCTTCCTAATGAAGGAAAAACAAAATAGAGTCTTTAATGACAATCAAAATTTATAACATACGCTGTAAAGAAAGTGATCTATTGATAATTTATAAGAATTCAATCACATGCTAGTATTACATATGTACGCATGTACACAAGTAAGTATTACATATGTGCACATGTGTACCTTCACAAGCAAGTATTACATGTGTACCTTCACGAGCAAGTATTACATATGTAAACATGTGTACCTTCACAAGTAAGCATGACATATGTACACCTTCACAAGCAAACATTCATTACATATGTACACCTTCACAAGCAAGCATTACATATGCACACATGTGTACCTTAAACAACACTTACTGTATACACCACAAATTGATCCCATTCCACATAAGGAATGTAGCAACTACAGGCTTAACTAACATTCCTAGCGATGTGCTAATTAAAACTATACCATTTATCGCAAAGTTCACATTCAAGGTTACTTCTTGTTTAAACTGGTGCTATAGGTAGCACTTACAGTGTTCGCCTAGCATGCGCTTGGCAGCATATCGATCCAGCCTGGGACCATTAGTTTAAGCTGATTACTGAGGAGGCCACTGCTGTGCTTGGGCACCACAGTGGGGATTTACGTTTTAGCCACGCATTCGCTTGACATGAGATCGATCCCAGCTCGGGACCGTGAGTTTAAGCTGTTTACTGAGGAGACAACTACCATGTTTGGGTACCACAGTGGAGGGTTACTTGTTAGCCTAGCATTCGCTTGACAGCAGATCGATCCCAGCCCGGGCTTACGTATTAGCCTAGCATTCGCTTGGCGGCAGATCGATCCCAGCCCGGACCGTGAGTTTAAGCTGTTTACTGAGGAGGCCACTGCCGTGGTTGGGCAACACAGTGAGGATTTACATGTTAGCCTAGCATTCGCTTGGCAGCAGATCGATCCAGCACGGGCCCTTGAGTTTAAGCTGTTTACTTGGGAAGCCACTGCTGTTGGGCACTAGTAATAGGGAGTTATATATTAGCCTAGCATTTGCTTGGCGGCAGATCGATCCCCAGCCCGGTACCGTGAGTGTAAGCTGTTTACAGTGGAGGGTTGGGCTAGCCCGGCTGAAACCAGGACACCTTTACCTTCAGATTACTCTAATTAGAGCCTTCAGACACAAACAATCCAAACCACTCGCAAGTCACTCGGGCCATTTGCTAATGACAGCAGACAGTCCACCGACACAAAATGGAATCCACCGACAGGGGAAAAAAAGGCAACAGATAATTGCGAAGTGTAACCAAAGAAGCACTTTGGTGCACCATAAAATCCTACATAAAACGACGTACTTAGAAACAAACGCACAAAAGGAGACGTGCGCTAACGAGGGATCCTTTTCTTGTTTTTTTTTTCTTTTTTATTCTTTCACATATTTTTTTATTTTGTTAGGTATCGCAGTCTACACCGTCATTAAAAGCAACCTGATTATTCGATAGTTAGTGAACTTTGGTATCCTTTGAAGAAATGGCTAATTAATTAAGTCCAAAACTTCTATACCTTCACCCCCTTTCCCAACTTCAAAAAGCAAGGTGGAGGGGGAAGGAATTGTGGGGATGAGATTGTGGGGATGAGATTGTGGGGATGAGTTTGTGGGGATGAGATTTTGGGGATGAGTTTGTGGGGATGAGATTGTGGGGATGAGATTTTGGGGGTGAATTTGTGGGGATGAGTTTGTGGGGATGAGATTGTGGGGATGAGTTTGTGGGGATGAGTTTGTGGTGATGAGTTTGTGGGGATGAGTTTGTGGTGATGAGTTTGTGGGGATGAGATTTTGGGAATGAGTTTGTGAGGATGAGATTGTGGGGATGAGTTTGTGGTGATGAGTTTGTGGGGATGAGATTGTGGGCATGAGTTTGTGGGGATGAGATTTTGGGAATGAGTTTGTGAGGATGAGATTTTGGGAATGAGTTTGTGGGGATGAGTTTGTGAGGATGAGATTTTGGTGGTGAGTTTGTGGTGATGAGATTGTGGGGATGAGTTTGTGGGGATGAGATTTTGGGGATGAGTTTGTGGTGATGAGATTGTGGGGATGAGTTTGTGGGGATGAGATTGTGAGGATGAGAATTTGGGGATGAGTTTGTGGGGATGAGATTGTGAGGATTAGATTTTGGGGTTGAGTTTGTGGGGATGAGTTTGTGGGGATTAGATTTTGGGGTTGAGTTTGTGGGGATGAGTTTGTGAGGATGAGTTTGTAAGGATGAGATTTTGGGGATGAGTTTGTGGAGATGAGTTTGTGGGGATGAGATTTTAGGGATGAGTTTGTGGGGATGAGATTGTGGGGATGAGTTTGTGAGGATGAGATTGTGAGGATTAGATTTTGGGGTTGAGTTTGTGGGGATGAGTTTGTGGGAATTAGATTTTGGGGATGAGTTTGTGGTGATGAGATTGTGGGGATGAGTTTGTGGGGATGAGATTGTGAGGATGAGAATTTGGGGATGAGTTTGTGGGGATGAGATTGTGAGGATTAGATTTTGGGGTTGAGTTTGTGGGGATGAGTTTGTGGGGATTAGATTTTGGGGATGAGTTTGTGGGGATGAGTTTGTAGTGATGAGTTTGTGGGGATGAGTTTGTGGTGATGAGTTTGTGGGGATGAAATTGTGGTGATGAGATTGTGGTGATGAGTTTGTGGTGATGAGATTGTGGGGATTAGTTTGTGGGGATGAGTTTGTGGGGATGAGATTTTGGGGATGAGATTTTGGGGATGAGTTTGTGGGGAGGAGTTTGTGGGGATGAGATTTTGGGGATGATATTGTGAGGATGAAATTTTGGGGATGAGTTTGTGGGGATGAGATTTTGGGGATGAGTTTGTGGGGATGAGATTGTGAAGATGAGTTTGTGGGGATGAGTTTGTGGGGATGAAATTGTGGTGTTGAGTTTTTGGGGATGAGATTGTGGGGATGAGATTGTGGTGTTGAGTTTGTGGGGATGAGATTGTGGTGATGAGATTGTGGGGATGTGTTTGTGGGGATGAGTTTGTGGTGATGAGTTTGTGGGGATGAGTTTGTGGTGATGAGATTGTGGGGATGAGTTAGTGGTGATGAGATTGTGGTGATGAGATTGTGGGGATGAGATTTTGGGGAAGAGTTTGTGGGGATGAGTTTGTGGGGATGAGATTGTGAGGATGAGATTTTGGGGATGAGTTTGTGGGGATGAGTTTGTGAGGATGAGATTGTGGGGATGAGATTGTGGGGATGAGATTGCGAGGATTAGATTTTGGGGATGAGTTTGTGGGGATGAGATTTTGGAGATGAGTTTGTGGTGATGAGATTGTGGTGATGAGTTTGTGGGGATGAGTTTGTGGGGATGAGATTGTGGGGATGAGATTGTGGTGATGGGATTGTGGGGATGAGATTGTGGTGATGAGTTTGTGGTGATGAGATTGTGGGGATGAGTTTGTGGGGATGAGATTTTAGGGAAGAGTTTGAGGGGATGAGTTTGTGGTGATGAGATTTTGGTGATGAGTTTGTGGGGATGAGATTTTGGTGATGAGTTTGTGGGGATGAGATTTTGGTGATGAGTTTGTGGGGATGAGATTTTGGGGATGAGATTGTGAGGATGAGTTTGTGGGGATGAGATTTTGGGGATGAGTTTGTGGGGATGAGATTGTGAGGATGAGATTTTGGGGATGAGTTTGTGGGGATGAGTTTGTGGTGATGAGATTGTGGGGATGAGATTGTGGTGATGAGATTTTGGGGATGAGATTGTGGGGATGAGATTGTGGTGATGAGTTTGTGGTGATGAGATTGTGGTGATGAGTTTGTGGGGATGAGATTGTGGGGATGAGTTTGTGGGGATGAGTTTGTACATACATACATATACCAAAGGCACTTCCCCCAATTTTGGGGGGTAGCCGACATCAACAAGAACAAAACAAAAAAGGGGACCTCTACTCTCTATGTTCCTCCAGCCTAACCAGGGACTCAGCCGAGTTCAGCTGGTACTGCTAGGGTGCCACAGCCCAACCTCCCACATTTCCACCACAGATGAAGCTTCATACTGCTGAGTCCCCTACTGCTGCTACCTCCGCGGTCATCTAAGGCACCGGAGGAAGCAGCAGGGCCTACCGGAACTGCGTCACAATCGCTCGCCATTCATTCCTATTTCTAGCACGCTCTCTTGCCTCTCTCACATCTATCCTCCTATCACCCAGAGCTTTCTTCACACCATCCATCCACCCAAACCTTGGCCTTCCTCTTGTACTTCTCCCATCAACTCTTGCATTCATCACCTTCTTTAGCAGACAGTCATTCTCCATTCTCTCAACATGGCCAAACCACCTCAACACATTCATATCCACTCTAGCCGCTAACTCATTTCTTACACCCGTTCTCACCCTCACCACCTCGTTCCTGACCCTATCTACTCGAGATACACCAGCCATACTCCTCAGACACTTCATCTCAAACACATTCAATTTCTGTCTCTCCATCACTTTCATTCCCCACAACTCCAATCCATACATCACAGTTGGTACAATCACTTTCTCATATAGAACTCTCTTTACATTCATGCCCAACCCTCTATTTTTTACTACTCCCTTAACTGCCCCCAACACTTTGCAACCTTCATTGACTCGCTGACGTACATCTGCTTCCTCTCCACCATTTGCTGCAACAACAGACCCCAAGTACTTAAACTGATCCACCTCCTCAAGTAACTCTCCATTCAACATGACATTCAACCTTGCACCACCTTCCCTTCTCGTACATCTCATAACCTTACTCTTACCCACATTAACTCTCAACTTCCTTCTCTCACACACCCTTCCAAATTCTGTCACTAGTCGGTCAAGCTTCTCTTCTGTGTCTGCTACCAGTACAGTATCATCCGCAAACAACAACTGATTTACCTCCCATTCATGATCATTCTCGTCTACCAGTTTTAATCCTCGTCCAAGCACTCGAGCATTCACCTCTCTCACCACTCCATCAACATACAAGTTAAACAGCCACGGCGACATCACACATCCCTGTCTCAGCCCCACTCTCACCGGAAACCAATCGCTCACTTCATTTCCTATTCTAACACATGCTTTACTACCTTTGTAGAAACTTTTCACTGCTTGCAACAACCTTCCACCAACTCCATATAACCTCATCACATTCCACATTGCTTCCCTATCAACTCTATCATATGCTTTCTCCAGATCCATAAACGCAACATACACCTCCTTACCTTTTGCTAAATATTTCTCGCATATCTGCCTAACTGTAAAAATCTGATTCATACAACCCCTACCTCTTCTAAAACCCCCCCCCCCCTGTACTTCCCAGATTGCATTCTCTGTTTTATCCTTAATCCTATTAATCAGTACTCTACCATACACTTTTCCAACTACACTCAACAAACTAATACCTCTTGAATTACAACACTCAGGGATGAGTTTGTGGGGATGAGATTTTGGGGATGAGTTTGTGGGGATGAGATTGTGGGGATGAGATTGTGGGGATGAGTTTGTGAGGAAGAGATTTTGGGGATGAGTTTGTGGGGATGAGATTTTGGGGATGAGATTTTGGGGATGAGTTTGTGGGGATGAGATTTTGGTGATGAGTTTGTGGGGATGAGTTTGTGGGGATGAGATTGTGGGGATGAGTTTGTGGGGATGAGATTTTGGGGAGGAGTTTGTGGGGATGAGATTGTGAGGATGAGATTTTGGGGATGAGTTTGTGAGGATGAGTTTGTGGGGATGAGATTTTGGGGATGAGTTTGTGGGGATGAGTTTGTGGGGATGACATTTTGGGGATGAGTTTGTGGGGATGAGTTTGTGGTGATGAGATTGTGGGGATGAGTTTGTGGTGATGAGATTGTGGGGATGAGTTTGGGGGGATGAGATTGTGGGGATGAGATTTTGGGGATGAGTTTGTGGGGATAAGATCTTGGGGATGAGTTTGTGGGGATGAGTTTGTGAGGATGAGATTTTGGGGATGAGTTTGTGGGGATGAGTTTGTGGGATGAGATTTTGGGGATGAGTTTGTGGGGATAAGATCTTGGGGATGAGTTTGTGGGGATGAGTTTGTGAGGATGAGATTTTGGGGATGAGTTTGTGGGGATGAGTTTGTGGGGATGAGATTTTGGGGATGAGTTTGTGGTGATGAGATTGTGGGGATGAGTTTGTGGGGATGAGTTTGTGGTGATGAGATTGTGGTGATGAGATTGTTGGGATGAGTTTGTGGGATGAGATTTTGGGGATGAAATTTTGGGGATGAGATTGTGGGGATGAGTTTGTGTGGATGAGATTTTGGGGATGAAATTTTGGGGATGAGATTTTGGGGATGAGTTTGTGGGGATGAGATTTTGGGGATGAGTTTGTGGGGATGAGTTTGTGGTGATGAGATTGTTGGGATGAGTTTGTGGGGATGAGTTTGTGGTGATGAGATTGTTGGGATGAGTTTGTGGGGATGAGATTTTAGGGATGAGATTTTTGGGATGAGTTTGTGGGGATGAGATTTTTGGGATGAGTTTGTGGGGATGAGATTTTGGGGATGAAATTTTGGGGATGAGATTGTGGGGATGAGTTTGTGTGGATGAGATTTTGGGGATGAAATTTTGGGGATGAGATTTTGGGGATGAGTTTGTGGTGATGAGATTGTTGGGATGAGTTTGTGGTGATGAGATTGTTGGGATGAGTTTGTGGGGATGAGATTTTAGGGATGAGATTTTTGGGATGAGTTTGTGGGGATGAGATTTTTGGGATGAGTTTGTGGGGATGAGATTGTGAGGATGAGATTTTGGGGATGAGTTTATGAGGATGAGTTTGTGAGGATGAGATTTTGGGGATGAGTTTGTGGGGATGAGTTTGTGGGGATGAGATTGTGAGGATGAGTTTGTGGGGAGATTTTGGGGATGAGATTGTAGGGATGAGATTGTGGGGATGAGTTTTTGGGGATGAGTTTGTCGTGCTGAGATTGTGGGGATGAGATTTTGGGGATGAGTTTGTGGGGATGAGATTGTGAGGATGAGATTTTGGGGATGAGTTTGTGGGGATGAGATTGTGGGGATGAGATTTTGGGGATGGGTTTGTGGGGATGAGATTGTGGGGAAGAGGTAGGATGCAAAATCCCCTATACCTCCAACCTCTCAGGTTCATGATTACAAGCTGAGCGTCACAATATATCTCGAGAAATAACGAAATGTAATCCAGTAATCCGGCTGTAATCCAGGTGATTAACATATATACCATTTGGATCATTCTCTTGATTTATATGGATTTGTTCCCATTAATGTCTGTAAATTCATTTTGGATTTATGCGGACATGTCACTGAATCTAATTTGTATGCTTATAATAATTTATTAATATCAATTTATTCCTAATTCTATCATAAACGTTCAGGGGAAATGTTTTTTCAATTATCTGCCGTTAGGCGTCGTGTTCTGGAAAATTTTTATGGCATTAATTTAATTGAGTCGAATTTATGATTTTAGGCAAATGAATGTATGATCTTACATTCTTTTTTCTTAGTTGCACATTACGTATGTGTGTGTATATGTATGTATGTATGTATGTATGTATATACATTATATATATATATATATATATATATATAAAATGTATATATATACAGTACATATATATAAATAAATATATATACATATAAATAAAAAAAATATATATACACACATATAAATATATATATACATATAAATTTATATATATATATATATATATATACTGTATATATATATAAATATATATATATATATATATATATATATAAAACGATTAATATGTATATAAACAAAAAATACCCACTCTAATTATGTTACACGTACAAAAAGTTGCTAACGTAAAAATGTATAAAAACCATTCAGCTAGACTGGAAAATTGTTTACAGTCTAAAGGTTGGTAAACAATATAGAGTCTTAAAATACTTAAGAAAGAAACTAATTTGGAGAGAAGTTAAAATAGACCAATATCTTGTACCTAATTGAAATATGTTTGACAAGTTTCAAATATTTCCTTAATTCTAATTTCATTATTTCTCAAAATTGTTGCTCTCTAATATGTTGATTTCGTATAGTCTTATAAGAATAAAAAAAAAGGATAAAAGAAAAATATCCAAATATATCAGAATGAAAATACAGTATATCAAAATTACGTAAACTTTAATATTTTCTTCAAGTGGATTTTTAAAATTAGATTACAAAATAGCACTGTTGGGACCAAACCCTTCCGTTGAAAATCGAACTGTGATCAGATTGTGGAACGATCTTTCTAATCTGGGAGTTAAATCTGTGGAACTTCGGAAGTTGAAACTTGCAGCAATTTTGTTAATTTTATAGTTTTTTATATGACAGACCTATTTTAAAGTTTTTAATATTTTCTATTTATAACACACACACATATTATATATATATATATATATATATATAATATATAATATATATATATATATATATATACACATATACATACATACATATATTAGTTTATTTGCTATTTTCTTATTTCCTTCTTGTTTGGAAAAGCAGAATGCTACAAACCCAAGGGCTCCAACAGAGAAAGTAATGCAGCGAGAGTAGGAAATGAGAAAATAGCATGCATATATATATATATATATATACATACTCTAAAAGACAAGTAGAGAGAGAGAGAGAGAGAGAGAGAGAGAGAGAGAGAGAGAAGAGGGGGACAGCTTTGCCATAACCACAGATCTCAGACGGTTATTATTATTCCTCAAAAACGATTAAAAAAATTCGAAATGGCGACAGTTCCCTGTATCGTTAGAAGGTCGCCAAGGGTGGTAGGCAAGGAGGAGGAGGAGGAGAAGGAGGAGGAGGAGGAGGAAGGGGAGGGGGAGGGGGAGGGGGGGAGTGATTAAGAGTAGAGTGAAAGGTAGAGGGGGGCGGTCTCCCCGCCACACCGTCAATCAGTTAATAAGGTCCTTGAATCCTGGATGCCATAATTGCCGACTGAAAACGTTTCCCGATATATATATTTTTTTTTCATTCTTCACTTTTTTAATACTTTGGAACTGGAAAGTCGTGGAGACCCCGGATCATTAGTGTCAGAGGGATGAATCAGAGGTGGAGGGGAGAGATGCACAGAATGGGTTAGTGCGGAGGAGTTATGGAAGGTGGTTGAGGAAGAGATTGAGGAAGAGGTTGGGGAGTGGGGAAAAAAATGAGTGAAGATGGGGATTACGTAGAGAGGGCAAGGACCAATCAAGTAATGAGCTTCAGAAGTCGGGAGGAAAATGGAAAGAATGATGAACGGTGGAATACGAAAGGCGAAAAAACGAGAGAGAGGAGAGAGAGAGAGAGAGAGAGAGAGAGAGAGAGAGAGAATTCTGTTTGATAAATGTGTATTTGTGTATATGTATGTGTATATGTATGTGTATATGAGAGAGAGAGAGAGAGAGAGAGAGAGAGAGAGAGAGCCTTACCTTATTGCCTTATTTTTTTGTTTGGGTTCCCCCAGGTCCCTCAGTGTGAGACACCTCCTATATCCACCAGAGTTGCTAATGCATCTTCCGGTGTATTTTGTATCTTCCAGTCTTGGATGGTCTGGGATGCATCTTAGGTATTATAGAGCTTATTCTTAAACACATCTACGCTCACTCCTGATATGTTTCTTAGATGAGCTGGCAGCACATTAAATAGTCGCTCCATTATCAATGCTGGTGCGTAGTGGATTAATGTCCTGTGCGCCTTTCTTAGTTTACCTGGTATATTTTTGGGCACTATTAATCTACCTCGGCTTGCTCTTTCTGATATTTTTAGCTCCATGATTTTTTCAGTGATTCCTTCTATTTGCTTCCATGCTTGTATTATCATGTAGCGTTCTCTTCTCCTTTCTAGACTGTATAGTTTTAAAAATTGCAGTCTTTCCCAGTAGTCAAGGTCCTTAACTTCTTCTATTCCAGCAGTATAGGACCTTTGTACACTCTCTATTTGCACAATATCCTTTTGGTAGTGTGGGTACCATATCACATTACAGTACTCGAGTGTACTACGTACATAAGTTTTGTAAATCATAATCATGTGTTCAGCTTTTCTTGTTTTAAAGTTTCTGAATAACATTCCAATTTTTGCTTTACATTTAGCCAACAGTGTTGCTATTTG
>NC_090733.1:138117512-138120012 GCF_036898095.1 Palaemon carinicauda | reverse complement strand
CAAATTGCATTGATCAAATGTTCCTATGTATTTCTAGAAATATGATTTGTTTAAAATCCTATTTTTTATTTTATTTCGCTTTAATCATATTTTATGGAATCCTATGTTTTAAAATCCTGTTTTTTTTTTTATTTCGCTTTAATCACATTTTATAAAACCATATTTTTGATTAATAATGATCAAATTGCATTGATCAAATGTTCCTATGTATTGCCAGAAACATGATTTGTTTTCAATTCTATTTTTTTAATTTTATTTCGCTTTAATCACATTTTCTAAATAATAATTTTAATGAATAATGATCTCCAAATTGCACCGATCAAATGAGCATCTAAAGCGAATGGCCCACCTGGACAGACCCACATGAATAGCGACGAAAATGATTCCGTTGCTCAGCGGAGTGGAATTGGCCCACTCCAGCTTACCATTGAAAACTCCGACAGCAACATGTATCACTCTTTTCAGACGAGCCTGGCTGGAAATTAGCCTCCTTTGGCATAAATCGGTGAGGAAAAGGACACCTGTGTTCTCGAAACACCTGCTACGGTTGAAAAAGACCTGTGTAGTTAAGAAAGAAGTCAGGCTTACTTAGATTTCTGGACTCAAATTAAGTTTTCATGGGGCGGTCTTTTATTATTATTATTATTATTATTATTATTATTATTATTATTATTACTTGCTAAGCTACAACCCTAGTTGGAAAAGCAGGATGCTGTAAGCCCAAGGACCCCAACAGGGAAAGTAGCCCAGTGAGGAAATGAAACTAGGACAAATAAAATCTTTCAAGAACAGTAACCATTTTAGAATATTTCCTATATAAACTATAAAAACTTTAACTAAACAAGAAGTAGGGAAATTAAATAGAATAGTGTTCCCTCAAGCAAGTTGGCTGCAAAAACCCCCCCCCCCCCCCCACTCCTGATAGTATTGTTAGCATGCTTTATTGATTGCAAGTTCTCGTTTGAAATCTGCAGTAAGTTGTTACGTGTCGTCATTTTAAGCTTCTGATAATTTGTATTTCCTTCGTGAAGTCTGTTCTAATTTTGTATTAATGTAATTGATTTTGTCACCATTTAGTGGTGAAAATATCACATTGTTTAATAATGCACACATGCATATCTATATATATATATATATATAATATATATATATATATATATATATATTATATATATATGTACATATCATCATCGTCAGCTGTAGCTAGTCCACTGCAGGACAAAGGCCTCAAACATGTCCTTCGACTCACGACTGTTTATAATCTTTTTATGCCAGTCTATAAGAAAATTTTTAATCCATCGTCTTCTTTTTCTTCCAATACTTCGTTTGTAATCTCAAGGGACCAATTCTGTTATTCTTGAAGTCCATCTATTATCTGTTATTCTCATTATATATCCTGCCCACTTTTATTTATTATCAGAAGATCCAGTACTTTAGTTTGTTGTAGTATACATGTTGATCTTTTGCTATCTCTTAGTGTTATTCCCATCATTTTGCTTTCCATAGCTCTTTCAGTTGTAACTAGCTATGTTCTAAGGTTTTAATAAGGCTCCAAGTTTCTGATGCATAACTTAATATTGGTAGGACCATATCATAAAATATTTTTAGTTTTTAGAGAAAGTGGCTTTTTACTTTGATAATCTCATATTGTTTAATAAAATCTCTCCATCTCATAATAATCCTTCTTTTAATCTCTGTGTCATATCCAGGGGAAACATTTACTGTCTGTTCTGAGTACGTATATTCATTAACAATATCTTGTCTAGAGGTTCACCCGTAACCTTTATTTGTTCTCTCTCTGCATTTTCATTGAACATTATCAAAATATATATCAGCATCATCATATGTAATTAGTCCACTGCAGGATAAAGACCTCACGCATGTCTTTGTATTCATGTATGCATATGGTCTTTCTATGCATGTCCATGTGTGTGTGTATATATATATATATATACTATATATATATAATCATATATATAATATTATATTATATATATATATATATATATCTATATGTGTGTATATGTATGTATATATATATATGCACATATATGTTATATTATATACTACAAACATACATACATACACATATAAGTTTGTATGTATGAATACAAAGATTGTGTATATATAGATATGTATATATGTATATAAATATATAAATATATATACGTATATATACATATATACACACACACACACATATATATATATATATATATATATATATATATATATATATATATATATATTTATATATTATATATGTGTGTGTGTGTGTGTGGTGTGTGTATATACATACATAAAAAAATGTGCATATGTACTATCATTAATTATGTACCATTCCATATCAGTGTTCCTCTAAGCATTCCTTCCTCCAAAACTTCCTTTGTGAGGCAAACAACGTTGATGAGTGGCGTTCATTTTATGCCTCATACAACATTACAAACGAAACGCATTAGTTGTTCTATTTTCTCTAAATTGCGCCCGTGTATTATTGAAG
>NC_090733.1:138102512-138110012 GCF_036898095.1 Palaemon carinicauda | reverse complement strand
ACTAGAATTTGAGACCTGGAAGACTTTTGAAATCACTAAAATTTGAAACTTGGAAGCCCCTTTTAAGATCATTCTCGAGAAACTGATAATTAATTCCTAAATGAAATGTCCTCATTAATCCTTTTACTTCCATTATTGTATTAACTGGAATTTGAGACCTTGGAAGACTTAAAATCACTAGAATTTGAAACTTGGAAGCCTCTTTTAAACATCATTCTCGAGAAACTGATAATTAATTCCTAAATGAAATGTCCTCATTAATCCTTTTACTTCCATTATTGAATTAACTGGAATTTGAGACCTTGGAAGACTTTTAAAATCACTAGAATTTGAAACTTGGGAGCCTCTTTTAAAATCATTCTCGAGAAACTGATAATTAATTCCTAAATGAAATGTCCTCATTAATCCTTTTACTTCCATTATTGAATTAACTGGAATTTGAGACCTTGGAAGACTTAAAATCACTAGAATTTGAAACTTGGGAGCCTCTTTTAAAATCATTCTCGAGAAACTGATAATTAATTCCTAAATGAAATATCCTCATTAATCCTTTTACTTCCATTATTGAATTAACTAGAATTTGAAACTTGGAAGCCTCTTTTAAAATCATTCTGAAAAACTGATAATTAATTCCTAAATTAATGTACTCATTAACCCTTTCAATACCACTGGGGAATTAACTAGAATTTGAAAACTGGGAAGCCTCTTTTAAATCACCAAAGACCATATCAAGTTTGTATATACAGAATGGTCTTTATGAGAGCTTTTCAATAAATATCAAGTTATGATCAATGTGGTCTTGAAAGATTTTGGTATATTAAAAGTTTGGTCTTTATCAGAACGGTCTTTATGAGAGCCTTTCAATAAATATCAAGTTATTATCAATGTGGTCTCAAAAGATATTGGAATATTAAAAGTTTGGTCTAATATTAGAACGGTCTTTATGAGAGCATTTCAATAAATATCAAGTTATTATCAATGTGGTCTCGAAAGATATTGGCATATTAAAAGTGTGGTCTATATTAGAACAGTCTTTATGAGAGCATTTCAATAAATATCACCAAGTTATGATCAATATGGTCTTGAAAGATTTTGGTATAATAAAAGTTGGGTTTTTATCAGAACGATCTCTATGAGATAATTTCAATAAATATCAAGTTATGATCAATGTGGTCTCGAAAGATTTTGGTATTAAAAGTTTCGTCAAATTCACCACTGGCAGTGAAAGGGTTAATATCCGGAGGGTTGATGGATGCTCCAACTAACGCCTCTTTATTCTAATTGAGAAGCTGCTTTTGATAGGTGATCATTGTGGCCTTTTTTTTTTTAATGATTTTTCATTAGAGTTTACTATTTCATATCCCCGTAAGGAAATGGAAGTTTGGCCATGGATCGCCAGAACTCTGTTAATGATATTCAAGCATAAGGCTGGCTGGCTCTCTCTCTCTCTCCTCTCTCTCTCTCTCTCTCTCTCTCTCTCTCTCTCTCTCTCTCTCTCTCTCTTATAACTATTAATTCCTTTCCTTACTTGGATATTTACCCTGTTGGAGTCCTAGGGCTTATAGCACCCTGCTTTAGCAACTAAGGTCATAGCTTAGCTTGTAATAATAATAATAATAATAATAATAATAATAATAATAAATAATAATAATAATAAGAGAATCTCTCTCTCTCTCTCTCTCTCTCTCTCTCTCTCTCTCTCTCTCTCTCTCTCATAACTATTATTTCCTTATCGTTACTTTGAAATTTACCCTGTTGGAGTCTTTGGGCTTATAGCACCCTTCTTTTCTCAACTAGGGTTGTAGCTTAGCTAGTAGTAATATTTCAAATGTTGCCTTTTATTATTAATCCTTTGAATCATATCTATCTAGAAATCGTTATCGCTCGTCACGTAGCTGAACGAAAACGGAGTACTGAAAGAAAACGGAGAAGTCAATCTCGCTTTTCTGGGAAATTGCCTGAAATACCCAAAAACCTGTGTCCTCTGAATCTCTTTCAATGGCTTTTATGATGAATTAATTTTTTTACGTCATGTTTTCATTTAATTTCTGTTGTGACTAAGAGAGACGGGGGGGGAAAAAACACGCATTCTTTGGCGTTCTTTCGAATCTAAATTAAATCGTACAAACGTGCAAAAAAAAGTGTTAAAAACAGGAACTTGTTTTTTCTTTGTCTGGGTTTTTCGTTGTTTTGGATAGAAAAAATGACGTTTGTTTGCAGGGCTGCAATAAAAGAGTCTTTAGGAGATAAAGCCGTTTGAATAATCTGTATAAATAAAAACAAAATGACATGTTAGGTTTGGCAACGAGATTTCTGAAAAGATAAAAAAAAAAAAATCTTGTGCTCTCCGTTTTATGTTTTGTTCATTTCGGCTGTTGTTATAACAAGCCGAGAGCGAGAAATGAACAATGTGCTTCTTGAAGTGAGCCAATTTAAGGAGCATTCTCCGTTACACTTTCTTTGGTCTTCTTCTCAAACTCCTTGATGTTTTTAAACTCCTTGTTCTTCTTCTTAATTCATTGTTCTTCATAAACTCCTTGCTCATTTTCTTCTTCTTAAACTCATTGTTCTTCTTCCTAAACTACTCATTGTTCTTCTTAAACTCCTTGTTCTTGTTCTTCTTAAACTCCTTGTTCTTCATCTTAAACTCCTTGTAATTCTTCTTAAACTCCTTGTTTTTCTTATACTCCTTGTTCTTCTTCTTAAACTCCTTGTTCTTCTTAAACTACTTGTTCTTCTTCTTAAACTTCTTGTTCTTCTTAAACTACTTGTTATTCTTCTTAAACTCCTTGTTTTTCTTATACTCCTTGTTCTTCTTCTTAAACTCCTTGTTCTTCTTAAACTACTTGTTTCTTCTTCTTAAACTCCTTGTTCTTCTTAAACTACTTGTTATTATTCTTAAACTCCTTGATCATCCTAGACTTCTTGTTCTTTTTCCTAAACTACTTGTTCTTCTTCCTAAAATCCTTGTTATTTTTAAACTCCTTGTTCTTCTTAAACTCCTTATTTTTCTTTAAACTTCTAGTTCTTCTTCCTAAACTCCTTGTTCTTCTTCTTTTTTAAATCCTTGTACTACTTCTTCTTAAACTCCCTGTTCTTCCTAGACTCCTTGTTCTTCTTCCTAAAATCGTTTTTCTTCCTCTTAAACACCTTGTTCTTCTTAAACTCCATGTTCCTATCAAACTCCTTATTCTTCTTACTAAACTCCTGTTCTTCTTAAAATCCTAGTTCTTCTTCTTTAACTCCTTGCCGTTCTACCTCCTAAACTCCTTGTTCTTATCAAACTCCTAGTTCTTCTTCTTAAACTCTTTGTTCTTATCAAACTCCTAGTTCTTCTTCCTAAACTCCTTGTTGTTCTACTTCTTAAACTCCTTGTTCTTATCAAATTCCTAGTTTTTCTTCTTGGACTCCTTGTTCTTCTTGGACTCCTTGTACTTCTTAAACTCTTGTTATTCATCTTGAAACTCCTTGTTCATGTTCTTAAACACCTTTTTCTTCTTAAACTCCTTGTTCTTCTTAAATTCCTTGTTCTTCTTCTTCTTCTTCTTAAACTCCTTGTTCTTTTTCTCAAACTCTTTGTTCTTCTTAAACTCCTTGTTTTTTTTCTTCTTAATCTCCTTGTTCTTCTTCCTAAACTCCTTGTTCTTCTTCTCATACTCCTTGTTCTCTTTATTAAACTCCTTGTTCTCCTTCTTAAACTCCTTGTTCTCCTTCTCGTAACAGTAATGTTTCCAAGTCATTGCGTTTTGTATGAGGGAGGAGAGAGAGAGAGAGACGCCGTGAAAACCCTTCTTCCCTTCATAATTACTTCGAGATAAACATCAACTGGAGGCGCTCCATTTATTACCCCGCGCGTAAGGCTCACATCCCCCGTGCTCTTTGGGTGGAGAAGTCGCCCTTAAGAGACCCCGCTAATGAAGACAGGATGGCGACTCGGATACATTATAAATAGTTGCCTCACATTTGGCACCGCGAAATTTTCTTTTCGCAATTAGGGACACCCGAGTGAAATGTTTTTACTTGGGGGACCTCTCTGTCTTTTAGCGGGGTTTTATTTTAACGCCGGTGGGCTTGAATGATTGTTAGTGACCTCACCCGCCCCCGACAGAGAGGACAAAGGGCCGATTCTCCTCCAATAACAAGCGAATTAATGGCTAACATGCCCTAAACAGCTCTGAGAAATCCTTACGGAAGGAAAAATCTATCCCAATACGTAGAGTTTCATCCGTCACTAATTGGTTTTCTGAACAGGAACATGGATAAAGAGAGAGAGAGAGAGAGAGAGAGAGAGAGAGAGAGAGAGAGAGAGACGCAGAATGCAACTTGAGAGAGAGAGAGAGAGAGAGGAGAGAGAGAGAGAGAGAGAGAGAGAGAGAGACGCAGAATGCTATTTGAGAGAGAGAGAGAGAGAGAGAGAGAGAGAGAGAGAGAGAGACGCAAAATGCAAACTTGAGAGAGCAAGAGAGACACGCCAGAATGCAATTTGAGAGAGAGAGAGAGAGAGGAGAGAGAGAGAGAGAGAGAGGAGAGAGAGAGAGGAGAGAGAGAGAGAGACGCGCGGAATACAACTTAAGAGAGAGAGAGAGACAGAGAGAGAGAGAGACGCGCAGAATTGCAACTTGAGAGAGAGAGAGAGAGAGAGAGAGACACGCAGAATGCAACTTGAGAGAGAGAGAGAGAGAGAGAGAGAGAGAGAGGAGAGAGAGGAGAGAGAGAGGAGAGAGAGAGGGAGAGAGAGAGAGAGAGAGAGAGAGAATGCAACTTTGCAGTTTCGGGCGAAAACTATCTTAATGAGGATTTCTGAGCGACTTTTTTTTTTTTGAGAACGTAATTGGTACGTTGAGAACACCATAATCAAAAAGGTATTTAGCAAAGATCGTCTCTCTCTCCTTCATTATGTGAGAGAGAGAGAGAGAGAGAGAGAGAGAGAGTTTTAAGATACTAGTATACTCGACCCGTCAAAAATGACAGCTGAATATCTACAGAGAAATGCACGCACATACTCAACCCTTCCCACCTTCTCTTCCTTTCTTGACTACCTTTCGGTGTAATCCCTCTCGCAAGGATATGACTATTCCCCCTTCCTCCTACTCGAGGGGTGGGGAGAGACCTGAGTGGTCATACGTTTGGCAATGCCACTTAGCTTGATATATAAAATATATATATATATATATATATATATATATATATATATATATATATATATATATATATATATATATACACATACATACTTATATATATATCCAAACACTTGCTCTTAATTATACAGTGGAGATTGAAAAACTTATCTTTTCGTGATTAAGTAGGTATATTATAAGATATTGGCCTATTAATATTTGCATTAAATAGATTTATATCTTTGATGTGTTGTTCACCAAATCTTTTTCACTATATAAGGTAGTTTTCATATGTTATTAGTGTTAGGTATAGATTGCACTTTTTTTATTTTCACCATTTCTTTTCGTAATTTCATCTCAAGGATTATTCAAATTAGATGATTACCTACTTTTTACAGAGTTGTGATGGCCGATGCGGTAAGGTCCCTGACTGGTGAACGCCAGACTTGGGTTCGAGTCCCGCTCTAACTCGCTAGTTTCTTTGATCGCTGCAACCTCACCATTCTTGTGAGCTAAGGATGGGGGGTTTGGGGGGGAGCCTATATGTCTATTCGCTGAGTGAAAAGCTGCCATTGCTGGGCCCTATTTGGTGCTAGTTTGGGTGGAGAGGGGGATTGGGCGATGATCATATGTATATGTGGTCAGTCTAGGAAATTGTCCTGCCCGATAGGGCAATGTCAGTGTCCCTTGTCTCTGCCATTCATGAGCGGCCATTAAACCTTTAATGAGTAACTACATATAATAATGATAATAACAACAATAATAACAATAGTGCCATGATACCACAACACTGACCTCTGAGAGATGTGTGATGATGTAATCTTGGACCTTTTTGGAAATCGCCCAAAATTAGATTTTTTCAAATCAGTAGTTAATCTCGTGGCATAAGTTATAAAATCATCTTTTAAGAAATCAAAAAACCTCAAGTTTTATGGTGTATATGTGGTTTAAACGCAAACCCGGACTTTTTTTTTTTTCCTCCAAATCGTCCTTCCCCCCAATCTGGAGTTCACCAGTCAGGGACGTTATCACATCGGCCAGCATATACATTATAAATAAATACACATACTGTATATGTATATAAAGTTTATACGTATATTTTTTGTAGTTGCCATAATAGTTTTTGTTCTTATCTTTTTTAACTTTGTTTTTAGCTTTCATTATTCATTTCACGTGTTCAAGTTTATTGTTATATAAGGTGTTATGAGGAGCTTATTTCCGGCAATTGAAATAGAATTGCATTTTTTAAATTTTATGTTCAATGCAGTGACCTGAAATTTCATAAGTAAAATATTTTTAACGTAATAAGACTGTAATATTAAACACAAGATGGATTACAGATTATGTTTGGGTTCATTGTTGTTCAGCTTGCTTATTGAAAACAATTGCCTTTTTTATCCTTTTGTTGTTCTTGGATTCCCCCAAATCCGCATTAATTAATTATATGTGTAGACAATAGGTGATTATTTAAACTTGATTCAGGCGAGAATTAATTAACATATTTCCAATCATTTCTTATTAGTTGGAAATCAAGTGAAGGCTACATTATTATTATTATTATTATTATTATTATTATTATTATTATTATTATTATTTGCTAAGCTACAACCCTAGTTAGAAAAGCTGGATGCTATAAGCCCAGGGGCTCCAACAGGGAAAATAGCCCAATGAGGAAAGGAAACAAGGAAAAATAAAGATTTAAGAGGAGTAGCAACATTAAAATAAATATCTCCTATATAAACTACCAAATAAAAACTTAAATAAAACCAGAGGAAGAGAAATACGATAGAATAGTGTGTCCGAGTGTACCCTTCAAGCAAGAGAACTCTAACCTAAGACAGTGGAAGACCATGGTACAGAATCTATGGCACTACCGAAGAATAGAGAACAATGGTTTGATTTTGGAGTGTCCAATAAACAGACATATAACTCTCTCTCTCTCTCTCTCTCTCTCTCTCTCTCCTTCTCTCTCTCTCTCTCTCTCTACACATTAATACTCCCGTAGTGTTTGGTCTCTCTACTTCAATAGCGAGAAAAAATCATATCCAAATGAGATTACCAAACAAGTCTTCATCACCCATGTGGTTAACTGCTGCACTGCAATTGTTCAGTGGCTACTTTCCTCTTTGTAAGGGTAGAAGAGACTCTTTAGCTATGGTAAGCAGCTCTTTTAGGAGAAGGAGACTCCAAAATCAAACAATTGTTTTCTATGTCTTTGGTAGTGCCATAGACTCTATACCATGGTCTTCCACTGTCTTGGGTTAGACTTCTCTTGCTTGAGGGTACACTCCGGCACACTATTCCATCTTATTTCTCTTCCTCTTATTTTGTTAAAGTTTTTATAGTTGATATATGGAATATTTGTTTTGTTGTTGTTACT
>NC_090733.1:138097512-138100012 GCF_036898095.1 Palaemon carinicauda | reverse complement strand
GCCGAAAGAACGCTGCAATGATCCTTTTAGCGGTGCACTGTTGACACTACCTCCCATACGTGATGGATATAGGGAACTTTATCACTCGTGAACTGACCACTCTTTTAATTTTGGAAATATTCTTGTTAAGATTTTTGTTGTTTGAAAACGATAATTCTAATATACGATATCAAAAGAAGATTCTATGTGGAACAAATTAACTGATAATATTGAAGAAAACATTTTTTTATATTTTTAATGCAATGCGTAGTGATAACAGTAATGGTATTAATGTTATTGAAGGTTTAAAGGCCGCTCATGAATGGCAGAGGCAAGGGACAGTGACATTGCCTTATCAAGCAGGACAACGCCCTAGAGACTGACCATATATACATATGATCAGTGCCCAAGCCACTTCTCCACCCAAGCTAGGATCAAGGATGGCCAGGCAATGGCTGCTGATGACTCAACAGATAGACATATATGCACCTCATCCCCCCATCCTTAGCTCATAAGGCTGGCGAGGTTGCAGCAACCAAAGAAACTAACGACTTTGAGCGCGAGTCGAATCCCAATCTGGCGTTCACCAGTCAGGGACGTTACCCGCATCGGCCACCACAGCCCTAATACCGGTGATGAGTTTAATAAAACGAAGAGGATGAAGATGGACATAATGAAAGTAGACATTGTAATTATAGTAATGAAGCTTTTGTAAAGACAATTCCTTTGATACGAAATCTTCCCGGAAACGGCACAACCTGTCATTCAGACATATTAATGGCATATTTCCCGTTTTAACTATTTTTCTTTCTTTTTTGGCGTCTTATTTCCCTTTTTTTTTGTAAGTCATTCCCGCTCTTTGTTTTCTATCTCGTTATTTCCTCTCCTTTTCCTAACTCGTTCCCGCTCTATTTTTTTTTTTTTTATCGTTATTTCCCTCTTCTTTATTATCTCGTTATTTCCCTCTCCTTTTTTTCTATCTCGTTATTTCCCTCTCAATTTTTCCCTAACTCGTTCCCGCTCTTTTTTTTTTATCTCGTTATTTTCCCTCTCCTTTATTATCTCGTTATTTCCCTCTCCTTTTTTCTATCTCGTTATTTCCCTCTCCGGTTTTTCTAAATCATTTCCCGCTCTTTTTTTTATCCTCGTTATTTCCCTCTCCTTTTTTATCTCGTTATTTCCCTCTCCTTTTTTTCTAACTCGCTCCCACTCTTTTTCTCGTTGGACGCTGATACGTAGACGAACCGAAAAAAAAAAAAAAGTTTGAACATCGCGGGTTCGTTTTCTTCGTCCCAAATCGTGAAATAGACCGTTCGGAAAAAAGAATTATCTTCCGAGAGAGCCTCTCTACACAAACCATCCCCCACCGGCAATATTATGCAGTTAAACATCCAGAGCAGTTTGAGAGTGTAATGGCCTCCAGTGTTTCCATTAGAGAGCGCTTTCGCACACAATTCCAGCAGCTCCTGCCATACATATATATTCCCCAGACCAAACTTTTAATTGTTTACTGGATTTCATCGGGAAAGGGCCCACAAACGTCATTAAATTGAAGTAGAGACAATTAACCTTTACAGAGCTAACGAAAGGCCGCTCCGCTATTTTTTGCGATGTTGGCACCCTCTTCAGTATTTTAATTGGGGCTAGGCCCTTGCTCGTTAGCGGCTGAGGGTCGGCAGTTAGCTCAAGCTCCAATGGGGGGAGGGGGGAGTCGTTTATACAGGTGGGGGGAGGGGGGCTTATACACCCTTTTCAAGGGGGCTTGCTGTTCAAGGGACTAGCTGCCCCCCTCTGCTTCTGCTGCTACTGCTTCTGCTGCTACTGCAGGAGGAATAGGAAGACGCAAAGGAGATGGCATCAAAGTTCCTGATAGTTGGCTGGGGGAAGAAGTGCCAGGAGAGATGGGAGGGAGGTGAACGGGGGACTCGAGGTGGGTGGGAAGGGGTTCCGAAGGTAAGAGATGGAGATGGTGGTTGTGGAAGTTGGAGTTTTAAAAGCTTTCTGCTGAATGGCTTAATGTTGGAGGGGGTTTTCCTGCTGAGAGATTTATTTGGGGGAGGTGGCAAGTGCTCCTCTCTCTCTCTCTCTCTCTCTCTCTCTCTCTCTCTCTCTCTCTCTCTCTCTCTCTCTCTCTCTCTCTCTCGATGGGAGAGAAAGGAACAAGAGTTGATGCTGAAAGGGCCTTTTGGTCTGTTAGAAAAATTTGGGTGGGGGGGGGCGTTTGTGGGGGAAAATGGTTGGGCAGTGGCACTGGCTTTACCAGGCAGGAGAACAGAGGTTAAAAAAAAAAAGAAGAGGCTTTTCCCTGGTTGAACTTTCCCCTGAAACCTCTCGTCTGCACCTCCTCCTTCCTTACCCCCCCCCCCCCCCCAGTTTTGTCCAGCCTTGTTTTACAAGCTTCTTTGAGAGCTTTTCCAATTAGAAACCGAGAGATTGTGATGCAGCAGATGCTGTTGTCAGTGCTACTCGTGTCAGAGCATTTTTCGTGCTGTGTCAGGTAATTGACACGTTAAGTTTTTTT
>NC_090733.1:138090012-138092512 GCF_036898095.1 Palaemon carinicauda | reverse complement strand
CTCCTCTGCGACACACGCAACGCCCAAAAATCTCTTCTTTGCGACACGCAACACCCAAAAATCTCACCTCTGTGACACACAAAAATCCCAAAAATCTCTCCTCTGTGACACACGCTATGCCTAGAAATCTTTCCTCTGCGACGCATGCAACATCCAAAAATCTCTCCTCTGCGACACACGAAACGTCCCAAAATCTCTCCTCTAAGACACACACCAGGCAACTCCCAAAAATCTCTCTTCTGCGACACACGCAGCGCCCAAAAATTTCTCTTCTGCGACACACGCAGCGCCCAAAAATCTCACCTCTACGACACACTCGTAACGTCCAAAAATCTCTCCTCTACGACACACTCGTAACTTCCAAAAATCTCTCCTCTACGACACACAAAACGCCCAAAAATCTCTCCTCTGCGACACACGCAACGCCCAAAAATCTCTCCTTTGCGACACGCAACACCCAAAAATCTCACCTCTGTGACACACAAAAATCCAAAAATCTCTCCTCTGTGACACACGCTATGCCTAGAAATCTTTCCTCTGCGACACATACAACATCCAAAAATCTCTCCTCTGCGACACACACAACATCCAAAAATCTCTCCTCTGCGACACACGAAACGTCCAAAAATCTCTCCTCTAAGACACACACCAGGCAACTCCCAAAAATCTCTCTTCTGCGACACACGCAGCGCCCAAAAATTTCTCTTCTGCGACACACGCAGCGCCCAAAAATCTTACCTCTACGACACACTCGTAACGTCCAAAAATCTCTCCTCTACGACACACTCGTAACGTCCAAAAATCTCTCCTCTACGACACACAAAACGCCCAAAAATCTCTCCTCTGTGACACACACAACGGCCAAAAATCTCTCCTCTACAACACACACAGAACGCCCTAAAATCTCTCTACGACACATACGCAACGGCCAAAAATCTCTGCTTTGCAACACGCACGCTACGCCCTAAAATCTCTCTTTACGACACACTCGCAACGCCCAAAAATCCTTCTACGACACACACCACATACAGCCCAAAAATCTCCTCTACGACACACAAACGCAACGCCCTAGAATCTCTCCTGTGCATGTGTGTGTGCATCGAGCGTTGGCAAAGCCTGAGCCGGGTTTTTGATGGCGCGAGATTCTATTCGAATGAGGATATGTACGTGGGACAGGTTACATTGTTTTAGTTTATTCCAACAAATTTGTAGTTGGCAATTGGACGTTTGTTCGCCGGTCCAACTGAGTTGTAACCAATCAGTATTTAAATGCATTGGAAATAGGGACGTTTGTCTAATCTTCCATTGTAAATATTTTTCCATTTTTCAGCGTTAGCGATTTATTGGTTAAATTTTCCTTTCATGATAAATGCCCAAATGAATTTTTTATTGAAATTCTGGTTATTACAAGCGCCGAATCTCTCTCTCTCTCTCTCTCTCTCTCTCTCTCTCTCTCTCTCTCTCTCTCTCTACTCTCTCTTTATTGAATGTAATTGCAATATATTTATAGTTTGTGTATTGCCATCACACATACACTCACACACACATATATATGTATATATATATATATATTTATATATATATATATATATATATATATATATATATATATATATATATATATATATAAATATAAATATATATATATATATATATATATATATATATATTTATATATATATATATATATATATATATGTATGTGTGTGTGTGTGTATATGTATGTATGTATTGTTGATTAGTCAGGGCAAACCATACTATATATATTTATATATATATATATATATATATATATATATATATATGTATATATATATATATATATATATATATATATATATATATATATATATATATATATATATATATACACGGTTGAAAATATAGCATACCAGTAAATGTGTATATTCATATATATGCGTTTATTCACCACGATGAAAACTGGCCAAATCCCAGACATGTAATGACATCTATGAAACCCCTGTCCTGCAGTGGAATGGAAAACGGATGCATTTGTTATAAATATATATATATATATATATATATATATATATATATATATAATATATATATATATATATATATATTTATATATGATACATATATGTATATATATATATGTATATATATGAGATATATATATATATATATATATATATATATATATATATATATATATATATATATATATATATATTATGTATATAAATATATATATATATATATATATATATATATATATATATATATATATATATATATATATATTTATTTATTTATTTATTTATTCCTTTCTACACCCTCTCTGTTTAAAAGCAAAAATCACATTATTGACGATATTTTGAAGCACACCTTCTCATTCTTACCAGTACTTTTGTGTTTTTGTATTTTGTAAAATTGATACCTTTTTATAACATTTCACCTATTTGCTGGTTCAACTTTGTCGTGAGATCGACAATAGTTTTTTTTTTTTTTTTTTTTTTACTACAATGCACATGAT
>NC_090733.1:138076727-138079227 GCF_036898095.1 Palaemon carinicauda | reverse complement strand
GCAACATCGAAAAATCTCTCCAAAATTCTCTCCTCTTCGGCACACGTAACGCATAAAAATCTTTCCTCTGCGACCCCACGCAATGTCCAAAAATCTCTCCTCTGCGACACACGCAACGCCAAAAAATCTCTCCTCTGCGACACGTAAACCCAAAAATCTCTCCTCTGCGACACACAAAAATCCCAAAAATGTCTCCTCTGTAACACACGCTATGCCTAGAAATCTTTCCTCTGCGACACACGCAATGCCCAAAATTCTCTCCTCTGCGACACACACAACATCCAAAAATCTCTCCTCTGCGACGCACACAACCCCCAAAAATCTCTCCTCTGCGACTCACGCCACGACCAAAAATCTCTCCTCTGCGACACGCAACGGCCAAAAATCCCTCTACGACACACCACGCAACGTCCAAAAATCTCTCTTCTGCGACACGCAACGGCCAAAAATTTCTCCTCTGTGACACACGCAACGCCCAAAAATATATCTTCTGCGACACACATGCAACGCCCTAAAATCTCTTCTCTACGACACTCGCAACGCCCAAATATCCCTCTACGACACACACTACGCAGTGCCTAAAAATCTCCTCTACGACACACACAACATCCAAAAATCTCTCCTCTGCGACGCACACAACCCCCAAAAATCTCTCCTCTGCGACACACGCCACGACAAAAAATCTCTCCTCTGCGACACGCAACGGCCAAAAATCCCTCTACGACACACCACGCAACGTCCAAAAATCTCTCTTCCCTGACACATGCAACGCCCAAAAATTTCTCCTCTGTGACACACACAACGCCCAAAAATCTCTTCTCTACGACACTCGCAACGCCCAAATATCCCTCTACGACACACACTACGCAGTGCCTAAAAATCTCCTCTACGACACACACAACATCCAAAAATCTCTCCTCTGCGACGCACACAACCCCCAAAAATCTCTACTCTGCGGCACACGCCACGACCAAAAATCTCTCCTCTGCGACACGCAAAGGCCAAAAATCCCTCTACGACACACCACGCAACGTCCAAAAATCTTTCTTCTGCGACACACGCAACGCCCAAAAATTTCTCCTCTGTGACACACGCAACGCCCAAATATCTCCCCTCTGCGACACGCAACGGCCAAAAATCCCTCTACGACACACCACGCAACGTCCAAAAATCTCTCTTCTGCGACACACGCAACGCCCCAAAATCTCCTCTACGACACACACATGCAACACCCTAAAATCTCTCCTCTACGACACGCTCACAACGCCCAAAAATCTCTCCTGTACGACACACTCGCAACGCCCAAAAATCTCTCCTCTACGACACACCACGCAGCGCCCAAAAATCTCTCCTCTACGACACAAACGCAACGCCCTAGAATCTCTCCTGTGCGTGTGTGTGTGCATGCAGCGTTGGCCAAAGCCTGAGCCGGGTTTTTGATGGCGCGAGATTCTATTCGAATGAGGATATGTACGTGGGACAGGTTACATTGTTTTAGTTTATTCCAACAAATTTGTAGTTGGCAATTGGACGTTTGTTCGCCGGTCCAACTGAGTTGTAACCAATCAGTATTTAAATGCATTGGAAATAGGGACGTTTGTCTAATCTTCCATTGTAAATATTTTTCCATTTTTCAGCGTTAGCGATTTATTGGTTAAATTTTCCTTTCATGAAAAATGCCCAAATGAATTTTTTATTGAAATTCTGGTTATTACAAGCGCCGAACCTCTCTCTCTCTCTCTCTCTCTCTCTCTCTCTCTCTCTCTCTCTCTCTCTCTCTCTCTCTCTCTCTCTCTCTCTCTCTCATTTTTATTGAATATAATTGCATATATGTATAGTTTGTGTATTGCCATCACACGTACACACACATACGCACACGCACACTCACACGCGCACTCACACACATACACACACACACACACACATATATATATATATATATATATATATATATATATATATTATTGAATAGTAAGGGCAAACCATACTAGGCTGGTGTGCTGTGAGCGTTCAGACGAAAACCTCCCACCATCATCAATCCTCACTGGCCATATTTGTAAATATGCTCATACATATATATATATATATATATATATATATATATATATATACATGTTTAAAAATATAATAACATACCTGTAAATGTGCATATTCATATATATATGCGTTTATTCACCACGATGAAAACTGGCCAAATCCCAGGCATGTAATGACATTTCTGAAACCCCTGTCCTGCCGTGGAATGGGAACGGATGCATTTGTTATGAATGTATAAATATATATATATATATATATATATATATATATATAAATATATATATATATATATATATATATCTACACACAGCTTAAAAGCAAAAATCACATTAATGGCGATATTTTGAAGGCCACCTTCTCATTCTTATCAGTACTTTTGTGTTTTTGTATTTTGTAAAATTGATAACTTTTTATAACATATCACCTATTTGCTGGTTCAACTTTGCCGTGAGATCGACAATAG
>NC_090733.1:138059227-138071727 GCF_036898095.1 Palaemon carinicauda | reverse complement strand
CTCATTTCAATCCTCTCATTCCTTCTTTTCTCCTTATTCAAATCCTCTCATTCCTCCTCTCCCCGTATTTCAATCCTCTCATTCTCCTCTTCCCTTATTTCAACCCTCATTCCTCCTCTCCATCTCGATTTTT
Organism: Palaemon carinicauda; assembly: GCF_036898095.1. Lineage (NCBI taxonomy): Eukaryota > Metazoa > Arthropoda > Malacostraca > Decapoda > Palaemonidae > Palaemon > Palaemon carinicauda. The sequence goes on along the minus strand of NC_090733.1, from coordinate 138,071,594 downwards.
TTGTTTTGCTCTTCTGTCTCATACACGTTTTGAATATTGCTTGATTATTTCTCTTGTTTTCTTATACAATATTCGTCATATTATTCATCTACGTAAGCTTGGTATCTTTGCTTTTTTCTCTATTCACTTAATTATTCAGGTTTTTTTTTCATATTTATCAATTCATCGGCTAGTTCCCTCAGCGCTTCTACTTCTTCGGCCGTTTGGCATTGTCTCCATTTTCCCACTCTCTCTCTCTCTCTCTCTCTCTCTCTCTCTCTCTCTCTCTCTCTTTCCCCGTCCTGCCTTTCTATGAATCAAAGTCTTTTTATGAGAAAAGTTCTCTCTTCCCCTCACTCTCAGCACACCCAATAACTGACACCTTTAAAGAGTCGTTTCCATTTTTCATTTATACGGATTCATAACCCTTATTGAATTATTGAAATCTGAGGGCATTTTTCCCACCTCTCTCTCTCTCTCTCTCTCTCTCTCTCTCTCTCTCTCTCTCCCCGATCATATTTGAGCTGGTTTCTACTATATTTTCAGTCTTTTTTTATGTTTCTTCATATTTCATATATTCATGTATTTCGGCCCATTTGTTTCATTTGTCGTTTTCTGCTGTGTCATCGTTTATGTTCATATCTTCTTTTATTACCTTTCATATCTTTTTTTTTTAATACTTCCTTATTTAACTCCCACTTATCACTTTCATTCCTTTCTTCTTTCAAATAATCTCTAATTCAAATCCATAATTTTCTACTTCTCTGCTTCTTCTTCTCTCGTTATCTCTCTTTATGGCTATTTACTTAATCCTTTCGTTATCAATCAGTATCTTCTTCATTTCCTTATAGGATTCTTTCATCACTCAGAAGACATCTACTTCGTCCTTCTGTCATGACCACACTTTCCTCCTCCATTATATCCGTAATCTTCCAAATTCTCCAATTATCTTAAAAGTAAAATTTCACGTTCATTACTCTCCCATTACATCAGCACCCAGCTTTGATATCGGAGTTCTCGCTGTATCCAGTAAACGTCATCTTTTGGTTCGAGTTTTCCTTTCATGTCAGGAAGATGGTAATATTAGGGAAGGCCGGGATGGTAGTAGGGGATCCTACGCGCGTCATGGAACTCGGTCCGTTATTACTTCCTTCGCTTCCTTTAAGGTTTAAAGGTAGCTCGTGAATGGTAGTCGAATAGGAACGTCTCTGCTTGTCGTTCTTAAGCTCCCTGGTCCAAGCCTGATGGCCACTGTCCTTTTTTTTTAAGGGTAGAAGAGACTTTATAGCTATGGTCAGCAGCTCTTCTAGGAGAAGGACATTCCAAAATCAAACCATTGTTCTCTAGTCTAGGGTAGTGCCATAGCCTCTGCATCATGGTCTTCCACTGTCTTGGGTGGGTTAGAGTTCTCTTGCTTGAGGGTACACGCGGGCACGCTGTTCCGTCTTGTTTCTCTTCCTCTTGTTTTGTTAAAGTTTTTATAAGTTATATAGGAGAATTTATTATAAAGGTGTTACTCTTCTTAAAATATTTTATTTTTCCTTGTTTCCTCTCCTCACTGGGCTATTTTCCCTGTTGGAGCCCTTGGGCTTATAGCATCCTGCTGTTCCAACTAGGGTTGTAGCTTAGCAAGTAATAATAATAAGAAGAAGGACCTTAGGCGTTGATCATATCTATAGATGGTCAGTCTAGTAGATTTTTACTGCCATTCATGAGCTACCTTTAAACGCAGTTTCTTTAGTGTCTGCAACCTCACCATCCTTGTGAGCTTAGGTTGGAGGGTTTTGCGAAGCCTATAGGTCTACCTTCTGAGTCATCAGTACCCATTTGCCTGGGAGTTTAGATGAAGAAGGGCCTTAGGCGCTGATCATATGTATATATGCTACGTCTCTAGGGCATTGACACTGTTCCTTGCCTCTGCCTTTCATAGGCAGGACAATACCCTAGAGAATGACCATAATATCTATATGATCAGCGACCAAGCCTACCATCTCTATCATGTTAGGACCAGGGCAGGCCAGGCATTGGCTGCTGAAGCCTTCAGCCTATTTTACTTATATTACTTTTCAGGCCTTTATTCTTCACTTCTTGTGTGTTGTTATAGTTTTGTTATTAAATTTTTAAGTCTTGTATCTTAGTTACCTCAATGAGCACTTAATTATTTGCATAACTTCGTCGTAATATATGAATGCTTTTTCTATAGATTTTAACGTTCTTATGACGGTCTGTTTTTATACACTTTTTCCAGCTTCCATTATTTTTTTCCTCTCATTCACAAATTCACTATCATTCTTAATTCCTAAATAATTTCCTTCTAAAAGCAGACAAGAAATTAACCAAACCTAAATTATTCAGGATCATAATTTCTTCAACGTACAACTCGTTTTTTTTTTTTTTTTTTTTTTATCGTCCCACTAAATATTACTTCATATATATATATATATATATATATATATTCATTTGTAAGTCATCGCTGTTGCCGTTTTCCTTTTAATTACTATTTTACAATCATCTTGTTTCCCCTTACTGCAGTCAAGTCCCCGCCAGCATCATTAACGCCTGTTGTTGACGCTCCCATATTATGAAAATCATCGAGTGGCCGTCTCTCTCTCTCTCTCTCTCTCTCTCTCTCTCTCTCTCTCTCTCTCGTCATCTTTTCCTTCAGTTGCATCATCTAACCATCTTCGTCTGTCATCACCTCTCACTGGAGTCATCTATTTGCCCTTTTTTCCATTAACTGTCAGCCATCACTCCTCCCTAAACTGCAATCACAGATTCGCCATCTCCATCACTTTGCACCGTCGTTCTCACTCATTGGAATTGCCTTCGTAAAAAAATTCTCCATCGCCTATATCTCTTCTACTTCCATCATATGAAATCTACACCCTTTCCCAGAAACCCCCACCCCCACCCCCCTCCTATCCTGGGGGTTCATCCCCACTACACCCTTTCCCCAGAACCCCCTCCCTATCCTGGGTGGGGTTTTCTCACCCATGCCTACCACGCTTGAGCCCCCGCGGGGGACAAAAGGCGGCGAGAGAAGTAAGGAAAAATAAGTTTTTAAAAATGCGAAGGTTAACTAGAAGATCGCGTGATATAGAATTCTGCTCGCTTAAAAACGTTCAGGTGTATCGCCCCCTCTTCCCTCCAAAAAACATAACGCTTTAATTTGCGTCCATGGAAGGCCCTTTGTCATGAGATGCCTGAGCGATGTTCAAGAGTTTCTCGATCACTGGGTAAACGAACATGAGAAGAACAGTGAAATCGAGTGTATATGCGAGAGAGAGAGAGAGAGAGAGAGAGAGAGAGAGAGAAAGGAAGGGGGAGGAGAAGAGAGAGAGAGGGCGGAAAGAGAAGGGGAAGAGAGAGAGAGAGAGAAAGGAAGGGGAAGGAGAAGGGAGAGAGGGCGGAAAGAGGAAGGGGAAGAGAGAGAGAGAAAGGAAGGGGAAGGAGAAGAGAGAGAGAGAGAGAGAGAGAGAGAGAGAGAGAGAGAGAGTTAGAGAAAGGAAGGGGAAGGAAAAGAGAGAAAGGGGAAGGGGAAGGAGAAGAGAGAGAGAGAGAGAGGGGAAGGGGAAGAGAGAGAGAGAGAGAGAGAGAGAGAGAGAGAGGAAGGGGAAAAGAGAGAGAGAGAGAGAGAGAGAGAGAGAGAGAGAGAGAGAGAGAGGGGAAGGGGAAGAGAGAGAATGAGAGAAAGGAAGGGGAAGAGAGAGAGAGAGAGAGAGAGAGAGAGAGAGGAAGGGGAAAAGAGAGAGAGAGAGAGAAAGAGAGAGAGAGAGAGAGAGAGGGAGAGAGAGAGAGAGCGATCCACAAGGAATGCGTGCAATTAAATGTTACTTTTCTAGACTTTTAGATTAGAATGGAATGATTGATATGTATGTGTATATATCGAGCATCAACCTATCGTTTTGTGTCGATTCTTTCATTGGAACTTTTGCCTTTTATTGGCAGTTTCAACTCGACCGAACGCTCCTCGTGACATTAATTAAATCAACGCGATCCCAAGTGTAGTTTTGGGCCCGAATGGTATTAGTACGTGTTCTTAATCTTTTTTGTGAATGGGAATTGTTGTCAATTTTCTGCTTTATCTTAAGGGGATTTATATTGAACGTTGTGTGATAGCATGAAACGTTTTTGAGTTAGATTAGGTACTGAATAAATTCGTCAGGTTGGGATAGGTGCAAAATAGGGTCATCAGCTTCAGTTTTAGACAGGTACAGATGAAATTGTCATTTTTTGATTGGTACAGAATATGGTTCTCTAGTTTTGGATAGGTGCAGAATAAGGTCATCTCTTTTGGGTAGGTACAGAATATGGTCATCAAGTTTGGATAGGTACAGAATAGTCACCAGTTTTGGATAGGTACAGAATAGTCAACAGTTTTGGATAGGTACAGAGTAAGGTCATCTCTTTGGGTATGTACAGATTAGTCATCAGTTTTGGATAGGTACAGAATAAGGTCATCTTTTTTGGGTATGTACAGAATAGTCATCAGTTTTGGATAGGTGCAGAATATGGTCATCTTTTTGGGGTAGGTGCAGAATAGTCACCGGTTTTGGATAGGTGCAGAATATGGTCATCATTTTTGGGTAGGTACAGAATAAAGTCATCAGTTTCGTGAAAGTACCGAATAGGTCATCAGTTTAAGACTGGTAGAGAAGAAATTAATCAGTTTTGGATAGGTACAGAATATGCTCGTCAAGTTTTGGATAGGTACTGAATATGGTCATCAGGTTTTGGATAGGTACAGAATTGGTCATCAGTTTTAGACTGGTACAGATGAAATTGTCATTTTTGGATAGGTGCAGAATATGCTCGTCAAATTTTGAATAGGTACAGAATAAGGTCATCTTTTTCTGGTAGGTACAGAATACTCATCATTTTTGGATAGGTGCAGAATATGGTCATAATTTTTGGGTAGGTACAGAATAAAGTCATCAGTTTTGTTAAGGTACAGAATAGGTCATCAGTTTAAGACTGGTACAGAAGAAATTCATCACTTTTGGTTAGGTACAGAATATGGTCGTTAAGTTTTGGATAGATACAGAGTAAGGTGATCAGCTTTGTATAGGTACAGAATAAGGTCATCAGTTTTGGATAGATACAGAGTAAGGTCATCAGCTTTGTTTAAGTACAGAATAAGGTCATCTCTTCTGGGTAGGTACAGAATACTCATCAGTTTTGGATAGTCACAGAATAAGGTCGTATTTTTTGGGTAGGTACAGAATAGTCATCAGTTTTGGATAGGCACAGAATAAGGTCATCAAGTTTTGGATAGGTACAGAATAAGGTCACCATTTCGGGATAGGTACTAAATATGGTCATCAAGTTTTGGATAGGTACGAAATATGGTCTTCAAATCTTGGAATTACTCAACTTTGGTGTCTCTCAAAGTAGCACCTTAATGCCTATATACCATTTACGATTAATATCTTACGGCACCCTTGTGAAGAAAAGAGAGATTCCCTAGGTGCAAAATAAATAAATCACCGTTGAAAACAATAACAGATAAAAAGTATTAAACCTCTTCGGACTCCCCAAGAGATATTAGTTCACCAAACGTTCAGCTGGGCTCCACAAGGCACTAGAAGACTTGGAAGACCCAGGCTAACATGACCGAGGACTATGAAGTGCGAAATAGGAGATGATGAATGGAGAAGTATTAAATTGAAAGCTCAAGATAGAGACGACTGGCGAAATCTAACAGAGGCCATTTGCTTCAATTTTCCTTCAGAATGATTTAATGTTAATTTATTCTCATTTATTTATTTCCTTATTTCCTTTCCTCACTGGGCTATTTGCTATTTTTCCTTATTGGAGCCCTTGGGCTTATAGCATCTTGCTTTTCCAACCAGGGTTGTAGCTTGGCTAGTAATAATAATAATAATAATAATAATAATTATAAGAGGAGATAATGATGATGAAACCTTGAATATTAAAGTTTCATTTTCAAAAGACTCCTCCTAACCACATAGCTTGCAATACTGAGCTTTCAACTGGTCCTCGCCATTCCCCTCCCAGCTGTTGTTGTAAATATCACACTTTTACTGTCAGTGAAATCGGGATTACTCTCTCTTATTAAATTTGACGTCATGACCTCCTACATTACCAGACAGCCAGACAATCCCTGTTGATTATTACGAGTGATCTGAGGGTTCTGTAATCACTGTGTTATTTGGTTTTCTCAGTTATTCGGATATAATAACGCATGCAGAGAGTTTCGTTGATAATACATATCGTTTATTTTTATTTCTTAATTACTTTAGTTCGCGTAGAGTTCAGACGAAGGATCTGTTATCCATTGCGGTTATTATTATTATTATTATTATTACTTGCTAAGCTACAACCCTAGTTGGAAAAGCAGGATGCTATAAGCCCAGGGGCTCCAACAGGGAAAATAGTTCAGTGAGGAAAGGAAACAAGGAAAAATGAAATATTTTAAGAAGAGCAACAATATTAAAAAAAATATCACTTTATAAACTATAAAAACTTTAACAAAACAAGAGAAAGAGATATAAGATAGAACAGCGTGCCCGAGTGTACCCTCAAGCAAGATAACTCCAACCCAAGACAGTGGAAGACCATGGTACAGAGGCTATGGCACTACCCAAGAAATAGGAATTTCTGGTATTGTAATCCCTGGGATATATGGCAATTAAGGATACTCCTGTATCCCGAAAAAAGGAAGGAATAATAATTGTCCTCTACCAGCTTAAGGACGGGAAGGGGCTGTAGTTGATAAGAGCGATGATGATGATGATGATGATGATGATGATGATGATGATGATGTTGATGATGGAAGTTTTATTGTGAGTGAATATTGAATTCAAGTCATAATCATCAACGTTGGACATTATGAGGAACAATTAAAAGACGACATTAATTACGTGCCGAGATCTTAATATTATTATTATTGTTATTATTATTATTATTATTATTATTATTGTTGCTGTTGTTGTTGTTGTTGTTATTATTATTTCCATTATTATTATTATTATTATTGTTATTTTCATCATTATTATTGTTATTATTATTATTATTATTAGTATTATTATTATTTTCAATATTTGAATTATTATTATTATTATTAGTATTATTATTTTCATTAGTATTATTATTATTATTATTATCATTATTATTATCATTATTATTATCATTAAAGCGGAAGTCTCAAACATCCACAGAACTATCAACGGTAATCAAGGAAAGTCTAGAGTTAATGTTGAGGGAAAATTCCAGTTGGAATGTCATTTGCATAATGTGCAATTGAGGACCCATTTGAAATTTGGCGAGAATGAGAAGGGGAAATTGCGATAGAAGGATAGAGTAGTTTGCAGGATGTTGGACAGGATGACATAAGTCCTTTTATAGTTTATATATGAAATGTCTGTTTTGATGTTACTGTTTTTAAAATGCTTTATTAATTGTTAATTATTTCTCATATTGTTTATTTCCTTATTTCCTTTCCTTCACTGGGCTATTTTTCCCTGTTGGAGCCCTTGGGTTTATAGCATCTTGCTTTTCCAACTAGGGTTGTAGCTTAGCGCGATATAAATACAGGACTGATAGTAATAATAACAATAATTATATATATATATATATATATATATAAATATATATATATATATATATATATATATATATACACAATGTGTGTGCGTGTATGATCGTAGGAAGTACGAGAAATTTAAGATGATAAAAATAAGAGCAGACCCAATTGGATCCATACTAAATTTTAATCATGTTATTATTGTGTAATTATGCGTAATTTGAAAAAGAATATGAATTTTATTTTCTCGTCCAAGGCCCGAATATTTCACATACAAAATGTTTAACTATATAACAAAAAGTAATTTTAATATAATTACACATTTTTTCACGTTCGTAAGTTGACAAGTATAAAACATGTTGCATTTTCCATTTCCATAGCATTTATGATTTCCAGTTAAACCGCGTTAATGTTAATTATTTTGGTAATTCTCGAATTTTTGTCGTATTTACTCTAATGAACCATTTCGTAATGTGTGTTTTTTTTCTACTGGGCCCTTCATTCCATATTTCATTTTATAATTACCATTTTCTGTTTACTGAAATGCGTTTAGATTCGCCTGTAATTATCATTGCATATATTATTTTTTAATTTTTGTATTCTCATTATTTTTTAATCTTTGTATTTAGGCAGTTTTTATATTTTCATTTATGGAGCTAATTTTTCCGTCAAAATCTCTCTCTCTCTCTCTCTCTCTCTCTCTCTCTCTCTCTCTCTCTCTCAGTAAAATCATTTGAAATTATTACGGGTATACTTAGTATGTAGTGGGTTTCACTAAATAATTTTTAGGGATATTCGTTTAAAATGATTACGTTTCCATTTAACACTCATAAACATATAATTTTTCTCTCTAAATGGTTCATGTTCTTTCATTGTATTAATTATTAACTAATTTTTTTTTGTAAAGTTAATTCTAACATGATAGAACAAAGGATACACTCATCGATTCTTTTTGATAAATATTTTTTTTTTTTTTTTTTTTTACTAAATTGTCATTTGGACCTCATTTTAATCTTAGAATTATGAGGATTTTCTTCTTCTTCTTCTTCTTCTATTAACTTTCTGTGTGTGTGTGTGTGTGTGTGTAGACCATAGTCCCGATCGGCTCTCTTGCCTGACATCACTTTAGACCCCGATAGCGTATGTCCTTGTGTTGTACCCGTCACCAGCGTCCTTCCTTAATAAACCAATTTTATATAATTTTATATCTTATTTTCTAAAGAGAAGAAGTTTGAAAATGGGGAGCAGAAACTGACCCGATGTAAATGAATCAGATTTTGCCTTCAACATCGAAACTCAAACTGAGTTTTCTTACAAGCAATAACTGTCGCAAAAAGAGTGACGAATCCCATGCGTTAATGGCATAGTGATTGATGGAAATGTAATATTAATTTTCCAAACTTTCCAGTCAAAGGACCACATAACTCTCCAGCGGTAGTATCTCAACGGGTGGCTGGTACCCAGGCCAACCTACGAATGTATTTAACCAATTACGACCCTCCAAACTTTCCAGTCAAAGGACCACATAACTCTCTAGCGGTAGTATCTCAACGGGTGGCTGGTGTCCTGGCCAACCTACGAATATATTTAACCAATTACGACCCTCCAAACTTTCCAGTCAAAGGACCACATAACTCTCCAGCGGTAGTATCTCAACGGGTGGCTGGTGCCCTGGCCAACCTACGAATATATTTAACCAATTACGACCCTCCAAACTTTCCAGTCAAAGGACCCCATAACTCTCTAGCGGTAGTATCTCAACGAGTGGCTGGTGCCCTGGCCAACCTACGAATATATTTAACCAATTGCGACCTCCCATGGATATATTATCATCCATTTTTATAAAATTTTCATGCATAAATGTACCTCACTTTGGCTTCATAGAAAATCAGAAGAAAAAAAAAATGTGTTAAACTGTAGTATTCATCAACACCATTATCCCCTGATGATGACAAAATCTATGACCCTTTTTTTTACCACCAAAAGCTGTGATAAATGACGAGTTGTTTGTCAACTGATGGCTAAGTATTATTCTGCTAACACCGTGATTCATAAATCACAAGGGCTGATTTCCTTTTTGGTCGATTATAGCTTGTTTGTTCGGTAAGGAGTTATAGCTTCCGTTTATTTTAGTCCTTTATATATATATATAGATATAGATATAGATATATATATATATATATATATATATATACATGTGTGTGTGTGTGTGTTTATATATTCAAATAAGCCATATATTCTAATACATTAATGTCCGGATATCTCTCCGTGGCTAAATGGTACTGTTACTGTCATAGAAGTATCCTGGACCGGGATTCGATTCTCGGCAGGTCAGATGCTATTGTCTTTGAGTGCTTTCGCCTTGGGTAAGAGAATCCAGACATTAATGTGGTAAAATATTTGGCTTATTTGAATATAAAAGAAACACGTCTAATTGTGTAAAAGACCTATGAGCAGACGATGGACTAGTCATGGGGCTTGCAACCTCATCCCTTTTATATATATATATATATATATATATATATGTTTGTGTGTGTGTATGTGTGTGTAGGCCTATATATGTCTTTTAACAAATATATAGCAATTAGTGCATAATTATCATTTTATTTAAAAACAGACAGTTTAATAATCTTGACAGCAACATTTATGTTATCTTGTTAATGGAGATAGTTCACCAAACTATCAACTGGGCTCTACAAGGCATTAAAAGAGTTTGGAGACCCAGGCCTATATGGCTGAAGCCTAGGAAGTGCGAAGTAGATGATGAGTGGAAAAGTATTGATTTAAATGCTCAATATAGAGACGACTTGCGTAATCTAACCGAGGCCCTTTGCGTCAATAGGCGTAGGAGATGATGAATGGAGAAGTATTGAATTAAAAGCTCAAGTGAGAGACGACTGGCTAAATCTAACCGAGGCCCTTTACGTCAATTGTCGTAAGAGGAGATGATGATGATGATGATGATATTTTGGACTATGAAGCATGAAGTGGGAGATGATGAATGGAGAAGTATTGATTTAGAGACGATTGGCTAAATCTAACCGAGGACTTTGCGTCAATAGGCGTAGGAGATGATGAATGGAGAAGTATTGATTTAAAAGCTCAAGGTAGAGAAGACTGGCGAAATCTAACCGAGGCCCTTTGCGTCAATAGGTATTGGAGTAGATGATGATGATGATGAGTTAATAGAAATGTCAATTTTTCACACGACAATGCGTTCATCCAATCTTTGCTGCAAAATTGCACATCAGTACTGCAAATAATTGCAAATAATCCCGTAAATGAAAGTTTGGATTTTTTGAGTTAGCGACGTTGCCAAGGTTTGTTTGAATAGTTGATTGTTATTGCTATTTTATTGGCGATTGGAAATTCTTCTAAACTGTTTTTATTGATTCGTTGAATCCTCGTTTTATTGTAGTATGAAAAGCAAGTTTCTTCAGTATGATGATGATAATGATGATGATAATAATAATAATAATGATGATGATGGTGATGACGATAATGATGATGATAATAATAACGATAATACTACTACTACTAATAATGATGATGATGATAATAGTGATAAGGATAATAATAATAATAACAATAATAATGATAATGATGATGATAATAGTGATAATGATAGTAATAATAATAATGATGATGATGATGATGATAATAATGAAAATATTTTTATTAGTATAAGCAGCGGTGTTAGGCATTCAAAAATTTTAATACTATCCAACTTATGGTTGTTGTAGCCTATTGGATACGTCCTTGCCTGGTGATCTCCAGACTGGAGTTCGAGTCCCTCGTTAGTTCCGTTTGGTCACTGCAACCTCACCTGCCTTGTGAGGTAAGGATGGCGAGTTTGGTGGAGCTTATAGGTCTATCTGATGCTGAGTCATCAGCAGCCATTGCCTGGCCCTCCCTGGTCCTAGCTTGGGTAGAGGGAGGCTTGGGCGCTGATCACATGTACATGTGGTCAGTCTCATGGACATTGTCCTGCTTGCTAGGGCACCGTCATTGTCCCTTGCCTGTGTCATTCAAGACTGTCCCAAATCATATCGTATTACCAAGTAAGATTCTCTCTCTCTCTCTCTCTCTCTCTCTCTCTCTCTCTCTCTCTCTCTCTCAGGAACATCTGTCAAGAGCGTCTATTATTTGACTGCAACTTTCCCTTTGGTTTAATAAATCCTGTATAATTTAATGTGATTATTTTTAGTCCATAGCCATAAAACAATTTTGAGGAAGGAGATAGGAATAGGGGGTTGGTTGGAGCTGGCAGGAATAAGACGAAAGAAACTATAAGAATTAAAAACTGTCCAGGTTGTTTTAAATCTCTCGAACACGAAAAATTAACCCCGCCATGAAAATAAACCTCATTAGCTTTGTCAGGTGGAACAAGAATGCTATCCCACCATTAACAGAGACACGCTGCTACACGCATCGTTGAGTCAACCACACGCCATAATTCTCTCTCTCTCTCTCTCTCTCTCTCTCTCTCTCTCTCTCATACACACACAGTAAACGAGTACAAGAGTAAGTTAGACAAGATTATAAAAACTAAATGTTTAAGCTAATTCGCTCTCCCCAAGAGCAAATGGAGTCTCCCCGGAGGGACTAAAATGTCTGAGACATCCCAAATCCTTGTAACTCTCTCTCTCTCTCTCTCTCTCTCTCTCTCTCTCTCTCTGCTATCATAAAACTCTAGGCAAGATCTTCATAAGGTTCCACCTTGTGGAAACAGGTAGTCGCTTTTTATTCTCCCCCCCCCCCCCTCCCCCGAAACACATGCCGATCATATTATGGTGGCAGTAAAGTTTTCGAAAGGTGTCTGGATAATTAGTTAGGGCGAAG
>NC_090733.1:138049227-138054227 GCF_036898095.1 Palaemon carinicauda | reverse complement strand
TTGAAGTTCTCTGGCATCCTGACATCGAAAGTCAACACGCCGATATCGTTTATTATGAATAAAGTTTAAATGAATATTCAATTTAAAACCATAAAAGCTAAGATGTACTTATAAGATTTAAATAGCTTTGAGAAGACCTATTTCTGAAATAAATTAGAAATACTGCAAGCATAGTACTACACATCCTGCCCAAGAATCTTGGCAAGGATGGATCTTATGAAGAAAATTGCGAATTTATTAAAACGAATTTATCACTCACTGTGTGGGATAGTCTATAGCTTCTTCTGAGATAGAAATTTGCTATAAAAACATCGATAGAAGGGCATTACAGACATACGCTGTTTAAAAAAAAAAAAAAAAAAAAAGAAAGAAAGAAAAAAAAAAATGGAAATTCTCCGTCAAAAATATTCTGTTCTCATCCGTATTTCACTAAAATACAGGCGACCGTCATTTTTACCCTACTTTTATTATGTTTTTCGTCAATATACCCGTTTTTAAAACGGTAAATGCCGGGCAAAATTTATTCCAGGATTTTTACCTGCTTTTTTTTACGGCAAATTTTTAAGAGAGCATATCAACCTTTGACAATATTTATACAAATTGAATTCAGTAATACAAATTTAAACGATGATATGAATAAACCAGTGACTGGAATCGTATCTGTTAAATTCACTGTTTGCTGAAATATGTCCAAACCGAAAGTAGTAATATTAAATTTCAATCCGTTTTCTTCTACCCCGTTGTGCCGAATAAGAAAAATGCAGAAAAAAATCATTTTTCATTTTTGTGTGCCCCTCTTTGTATGTTTTATATTTGACTAAAAGAATGTATGATATTCCAAAAATGGCTAATTCTGGAATTACGTTGTAGCGGTTAGTTATGATATATATATTTTGTTACAAATATATTGCAGTTCGTTTAAAATTTTTGGTTTGCAGAATCAGTCTCCGGGAAAATAAGCGCAGAATTTGTTATAAAAGTATACGAATGTGTTGTTTTTATTTATTCACATGTTGGAGGAAGTCGTCGTCTTCTTCTTCTTCTTCTTCTTCTTCTTCTTCTTCTTCTTCTTCTTCTTCTTCTTATCATCATCATCATCATCATCATCATTATTGTTATTGGAATAGAGGGATGCTATAAGCCCAAGGTCTCCAACAGAGAAAAATAGCCCAGGAAGGAAAGGAAATAAGGAAATTTACTACAAGAGAAGTAATGAACAATTAAAATAGAATAATTTAAAAACAGTATCATTAAAATAAATCTTTCATAAATAAACTATAAAAAAAAACAAGGAAGAGAAAATAATGGGCTTGAGTGTATTATTATTATTATTATTATTATTATTATTATTATTATTATTATTATTATTATTACTGCTCTTCTTGTTTTTATTATGATTAAAATCACTCCTGTGTTGCTGGCTAGTTCATCTAAATATCTCATTATTATTATTATTATTATTATTATTATTATTATTATTATTAATAATATTATTATTATTATTATTATAGCAGTTCTTGTCCGTATTATTATCATTAAAGTCTTTTCTGTGCTGCTGTCTGGTTCATCCAAATACCTCGGTAATTATTATTATTACTATTATTTATATTATTATTATTAATATTATTATTATTATTAGTATTCCTGTTCTTGTCGCTATTATTATCATTAAAGTCTTTTCTGTGCTGCTGTCGGGTTCATCCAAATACCTCATTAATTTTTTTCATTATTATTATTATTATTATTATTATTATTATTATTATTATTATTATTATTATTATTCCTGTTCTTGTCGTTGTACTCATTAAAGTCTTTACTGTGCTGCTGGCTGGTTCATCCAAAATACCTCATTAATTTTTATGAGTATTCTTGATGTAGCAATTATAAGAGTTATGACAGCAAGTGTTATCGAGCCTTGATATATGGACAATACCTTTTTTCAATTGCAGCTAATTTAGTCGTTGAAGTACACATCATGAATGTCGAAACCAAACCACGAAGTGTTCCATTTAATTCCTGTATTTAGATAACAGGCCAATTTTATCTTTCCAAGCGTGGTTGGTGGATATGGCACTAAAGGCAATGGTATATATACACAAGGAAAGTCCGTGTTCATGATGTATCATTACCTCTGACATCGAAGTTAGAAGGAGGTTATGTTTTCGCCCCTGTTTGTGTGTGTGTGTTTGTTGGTGAACAGCTTCCTGGCCACAATTTTCATTGTAGAGTAATGAAACTTGCAAGGATCAACTATAATGTAAAAAGCTGGAAATTGTTAAATTTTATAAGGTTAAGGTCAAAGGTCAAGGTCACAAACAAGCACAATGACCAATTCACGTAATCATCCATAAGTTTGGGCATCTTTGTCACAGAGACTTCAAAACTGGTTCATATTTGCGTGTATGAAAATCCATGCCAATTAATACATGTTAAGGTCAAAGATCAAGGTCAAAGTCGAGCTAAATGTCGAGAATTAAGCTGCTGCGGCAGAGGTCTGCGCTCTACTAAGTGTTCATTTACTCGATAAGAACTTATACTGAACGGAAATTTTCATTAAATCTCGTTGCATTAAATTGGTACATTATGTGACACTGATGGATGTTAATAAACCGTAGACGAGATGTTTTGTAAATACACGTTGAATGATTATTTGTGTGCATTTATACAGTTCTTAAATACGTATAAAGATACTGAATGATTTTATTTGAATGGATATGTTAAAGTAGTGTCTTTATGGAGGTTTTAAATACAGTATATATTTGTATTTTAGTGCATTTTTGTGTGAAATTTCTTTTCATAAGGAATTACTTAGTATTTTAAATAAGCAAAGTTTATACAAATAAAATAAATATTCACCCCAAAACTCAAGATTGCTATCATGCATAATATATATCGTCAGCGAATTAATAGTCTCACCCTATCCCAGGAGACCACATTCCTTCCTGTAGTTTTCCCTCTTTAAATTCCTTTACCTTTACTTTGATGAACTAAAAGAGAACGTCACTTGAGTTTAAGATCTCGAACATGGCAGTTTTATGGCCGGTGGAAACTGGCTGGTTGATGAGGTAGAAAGGGAGGCTGTGATGGTCCTGTGGCGTCTTTGGCCCAACGTTCCTCTCTCTTCAGTTCTTATCTCCTGCGTCTTCATTCTATCTGGGCCTTCCTTAGTTTCGTCAACCTTTCGAATCGAATCCCGTTGCAAAACCCACCAGGGGTCGTGGTAGTCTATTTGAAACGCCTCTGCTTTGCGATCCGTTGGAATGGAGTTCGAGACCTCTCTTCAGTTCTTATCTCCTGCGTCTTCATTCTATCTGGGCCTTCCTTAGTTTCGTCAACCTTTCGAATCGAATCCCGTTGCAAAACCCACCAGGGGTCGTGGTAGTCTATTTGAAACGCCTCTGCTTTGCGATCTGTTGGAATGGAGTTCGAGACCTCTCTTCAGTTCTTATCACCTGCGTCTTCATTCTATCTGGGCCTTCCTTAGTTTCGTCAACCTTTCGAATCGAATCCCGTTGCAAGACCCACCACCAGGGGTCGTGGTAGCTTGTTGGAAACGTCCCTGCCTTGCGATCTGTTGGAAAGGGGTTCAAGACCTCTCTTCAATTCTTATCTCCTACGTCTTCATTCTTTCTGGGCCTTCCTTAGTCTCTACCTTTCGAATCCTATAGCATTAACCATCTGGGATTGTGGTTTCCATTTAGAAACGTCCTTGCCTAGCAATCTGTTGCAGCGGGGTTCGAGACACGTCAAAGCTCGGTAATTTCTAGTAGTGTCTTCAACCTCCCCATCCTTGTGCATTGTAGCTGCATTGTCATCAGCAGCCATTACCTGTTCCTCCCTGGTCCTACAGTAGCCCGGGGGAAAGGAGGCTTGGGCGATGATTATGTATATCTATTCAGTCTCTAGGGCATTGTCCTGTCCCTTGCCCCTGCAATTAGCCTGGTAATCTATTAGAATGGGTTTCGAGACAAGCTCATGCTTGATAGTCTCTAGTCTCTGTACCATGGTCCTCCACTGTCTTGGGTTAGAGTTCTCTTGCTTCAGGATACACTCGAGCACACCATTCTATAATGTTGTTACTGTTCTTAAAATATTTAATTTTTCTTTGTTTCCTTTCCTCACTGGGCTATTTTCCCTGTTGGAGACCCTGGGCTTATAGTGTCGTGTTCTCCAACTAGGGTTGTAGCTTAGCAAATAATAATAATAGTAATAATAATAATAATAGTTCTACCTGCTGAGTTGTCAGTATCCATTGCTTGGGCCACCCTGGTCCTATCTTGGTGGGGGGTGGGTGGGTGCTGATCATATATATATATATATATATATATATGTGTGTGTGTGTGTGTGTGTGTGTGTGTATGGTTAGTGACGGTATTGTCAATGTTCTTTGCTTAAAGAACACGTATCTTAAAATCTTCAAAGATAGGAACATCCATATATGTAACATAAAAAATTTGGAAATTGATCGTTATGTCCGGGGATTTCGTTATAATTCGCCTTTCAAAGCCAGTCTTTTATACCATATGTTGTCTTTATTTATTTCAGTTTACTACAATTCCTTTTCTGTGATTCAATATCTTAAAATTTACAAAAAATTTTAAATCTCAGAACGCTTGTGTACCAAATGAAAAACTCTCTCTCTCTCTCTCTCTCTCTCTCTCTCTCTCTCTCTCTCACACTATGTTTATATTCAACTATTCATATATCTACATAAATATCTCCAAAACAACGAGGAGTAATTTCGAAAAGGCCCCGTTGGACTCTTTAAGTTTAGAATCATAAATGTTAATCATATAACTAATTATTTTCTGGCACTAGTATATGATCATTCTTGCTTCAGAAAGAAAAGTGAGAAGAATGGTTTTATTATTATTATTATTATTATTATTATTTTTATTATTATTATTATCATTATTATTATAATTATTATTACTTGTTAAGGTACAACCCTAGTTGGAAAAGCAGGATGATATAAGCCGAGGAGCTCCAATGGGAAAAAT
>NC_090733.1:138041727-138044227 GCF_036898095.1 Palaemon carinicauda | reverse complement strand
CCTTCTCGTACATCTCATAACCTTACTCTTACCCACATTAACTCTCAACTTCCTTCTCTCACACACCCTTCCAAATTCTGTCACTAGTCGGTCAAGCTTCTCTTCTGTGTCTGCTACCAGTACAGTATCATCCGCAAACAGCAAACTGATTTACCTCCCATTCATGGTCATTCTCGCCTACCAGTTTTAATCCTCGTCCAAGCACTCGAGCATTCACCTCTCTCACCACTCCATCAACATACAAGTTAAACAACCACGGCGACATCACACATCCCTGTCTCAGCCCCACTCTCACCGGAAACCAATCGCTCACTTCATTTCCTATTCTAACACATGCTTTACTACCTTTGTAGAAACTTTTCACTGCTTGCAACAACCTTCCACCAACTCCATATAAACCTCATCACATCCCACATTGCTTCCCTATCAACTCTATCATATGCTTTCTCCAGATCCATAAACGCAACATACACCTCCTTACCTTTTGCTAAATATTTCTCGCATATCTGCCTAACTGTAAAAATCTGATTCATACAACCCCTACCTCTTCTAAAACCACCCTGTACTTCCAAGATTGCATTCTCTGTTTTATCCTTAATCCTATTAATCAGTACTCTACCATACACTTTTCCAACTACACTCAACAAACTAATACCTCTTGAATTACAACACTCATGCACATCTCCCTTACCCTTATATAGTGGTACAATACATGCACAAACCCAATCTACTGGTACCATTGACAACACAAAACACATATTAAACAATCTCACCAACCATTCAAGTACAGTCACCACCCCCTTCCTTCAACATCTCAGCTTTCACACCGTCCATACCAGATGCTTTTCCTACTCTCGTTTCATCTAGTGCTCTCCTCACTTCCTCTATTGTTATCTCTCTCTCATTCTCATCTCCCATCACTGGCACCTCAACACCTGGAACAGCAGTTATATTTGCCTCCCTATTATCCTCAACATTCAGCAAACTTTCAAAATATTCCGCCCACCTTTTCCTTGCCTCCTCTCCTTTTAACAACCTTCCATTTCCATCTTTCACTGTCTCTTCAATTCTTGCGCCAGCCTTCCTTACTCTCTTCACTTCTTTCCAAAACTTCTTCTTATTCTCTTCATATGACTGACCCAAACCCTGACCCCACCTCAGGTCAGCTGCCCTCTTTGCCTCACGTACCTTGCGCTTTACTTCCACCTTTTTCTCTCTATATTTTTCATACTTCTCTATACTATTACTCTGCAGCCATTCTTCAAAAGCCCTCTTCTTCTCTTCCACTTTCACCTTCACTCCTTCATTCCACCATTCACTGCCCTTCCTCATGCTGCCTCCAACAACCTTCTTGCCACATACATCACTTGCAATCCCAACAAAATTTTCTTTTACTAACTTCCATTCCTCCTCTAAATTACCAGTTTCTCTTACTCCCACCTCATCATATGCCATTTTCAACCTTTCCTGATATTTACTTCTTACCCCCCGGTTTTATTAGCTCTTCAATCCTCACTACCTCCCTTTTACATCCACCTACTCTATTCCCCCACTCTTTTGCTACAACTAATTTTCCTTCCACTAAAAAATGATCAGACATACCGTTAGCCATACCCCTAAACACGTGCACGTCTTTCAATCTTCCAAACATTCATAATATATATATATATATAAATATATATATATATATATATATATACATACCTGTATATATGTATGTACAGTATGTATGTATATATCTTTATCTATATATATATATATATATATATATATGTACATATGTATATATATGTACATATATATTATCTATATACATATACTGTACAGTATATACACACATATATATACTGTATAATACATATATATTTGTGTGTCTATGTGTATGCATTCCAACTTTCGACAGCAGAAATTTATGGAATCAGTATATTTTTCTTTTCTTGCTTAGTTTGAATCACTCGAACGTGAGTTCCTCTTTCAACCAGTTTTTATAATTGTTTTTAACTCATATTATCAATGTAAATGAAATCCTATTCCTAAACTTCAATAAAAAAAAAAATAGATTTTTTTTATAACTACCAATAACACCAGCATTTTTAAATGGATGTATAGATATCGTATAAGTTTTAAAAGAGTATTTATATTTTCCTTTATTCATGTAAATATACATTTATTCATTTCCTTGCTTATTGGAGTAATTTGTTTTTCGAATTCTTTATATATTTTATATGATAACTTTTTACCGTGTTGACGCTTTTGTAATTACAAACATTCAGTTATAGCTACATTTGTACATTTAATTAAAGTTAAAAAATCATTAGAAATACTTAGTTTAAAAGTAGGTAAAAACCCTACATTTACTCCAAGCATAATAGTCCAAGAAGAAAGAAGTCTCTACTGAGCCGGGCACAAAGATGTAGAGTTGGCATATCATCATCATCATCTCCTACGTCTATTGACGCAAAGGACCTAGGTTAGAATTCGTCAGTCGTCTCTATCTTGA
>NC_090733.1:138033208-138041227 GCF_036898095.1 Palaemon carinicauda | reverse complement strand
AAAGATAGTGGGACATGAGAAAGATTGAAAGACAAGAGGGAAGGCGATTGGGGGTGTAGGGATAGATGAGAAAGATGGGAGAAGAAGAAGAAAGAAGAAGAAGAAGAAGAAGAAGAATTGTCTGATCATGAAGAGCTGGAGGAAGAAAAGATAGTGGGACATGAGAAAGATTGAAAGACAAGAGGGAAGGCGATTGGGGGTGTAGGGATAGATGAGAAAGATGGGAGAAGAAGAAGAAAGAAGAGAAGAAGAAGAAGAAGAAGAAGAATTGTCTGATCATGAAGAGCTGGAGAAGAAAAGATAGTGGGACATGAGGAAAGATTGAAAGACAAGAGGGAAGGCGATTGGGGGTGTAGGGATAGATGAGAAAGATGGGAGAAGAAGAAGAAGAAGAAGAAGAAGAAGAAGAATTGTCTGATCATGAAGAGCTGGAGGAAGAAAAGATAGTGGGACATGAGAAAGATTGAAAGACAAGAGGGAAGGCGATTGGGGGTGTAGGGATAGATGAGAAAGATGGGAGAAGAAGAAGAAGAAGAAGAAGAAGAAGAAGAAGAAGAAGAATTGTCTGATCATGAAGAGCTGGAGGAAGAAAAGATAGTGGGACATGAGAAAGATTGAAAGACAAGAGGGAAGGCGATTGGGGGTGTAGGGATAGATGAGAAAGATGGGAGAGAAGAAGAAAGAAGAAGAAGAAGAAGAAGAAGAAGAAGAATTGTCTGATCATGAAGAGCTGGAGGAAGAAAAGATAGTGGGACATGAGAAAGATTGAAAGACAAGAGGGAAGGCGATTGGGGGTGTAGGGATAGATGAGAAAGATGGGAGAAGAAGAAGAAAGAAGAAGAAGAAGAAGAAGAAGAATTGTCTGATCATGAAGAGCTGGAGGAAGAAAAGATAGTGGGACATGAGAAAGATTGAAAGACAAGAGGGAAGGCGATTGGGGGTGTAGGGATAGATGAGAAAGATGGGAGAAGAAGAAGAAGAAGAAGAAGAAGAAGAAGAAGAAGAATTGTCTGATCATGAAGAGCTGGAGGAAGAAAAGATAGTGGGACATGAGAAAGATTGAAAGACAAGAGGGAAGGCGATTGGGGGTGTAGGGATAGATGAGAAAGATGGGAGAAGAAGAAGAAGAAGAAAGAAGAAGAAGAAGAAGAATTGTCTGATCATGAAGAGCTGGAGGAAGAAAAGATAGTGGGACATGAGAAAGATTGAAAGACAAGAGGGAAGGCGATTGGGGGTGTAGGGATAGATGAGAAAGATGGGAGAAGAAGAAGAAAGAAGAAGAAGAAGAAGAAGAAGAATTGTCTGATCATGAAGAGCTGGAGGAAGAAAAGATAGTGGGACATGAGAAAGATTGAAAGACAAGAGGGAAGGCGATTGGGGGTGTAGGGATAGATGAGAAAGATGGGAGAAGAAGAAGAAAGAAGAAGAAGAAGAAGAAGAAGAATTGTCTGATCATGAAGAGCTGGAGGAAGAAAAGATAGTGGGACATGAGAAAGATTGAAAGACAAGAGGGAAGGCGATTGGGGGTGTAGGGATAGATGAGAAAGATGGGAGAAGAAGAAGAAGAAGAAGAAGAAGAAGAAGAAGAAGAATTGTCTGATCATGAAGAGCTGGAGGAAGAAAAGATAGTGGGACATGAGAAAGATTGAAAGACAAGAGGGAAGGCGATTGGGGGTGTAGGGATAGATGAGAAGATGGGAGAAGAAGAAGAAAGAAGAAGAAGAAGAAGAAGAAGAAGAATTGTCTGATCATGAAGAGCTGGAGGAAGAAAAGATAGTGGGACATGAGAAAGATTGAAAGACAAGAGGGAAGGCGATTGGGGGTGTAGGGATAGATGAGAAAGATGGGAGAAGAAGAAGAAGAAGAAGAAGAAGAAGAAGAAGAAGAATTGTCTGATCATGAAGAGCTGGAGGAAGAAAAGATAGTGGGACATGAGAAAGATTGAAAGACAAGAGGGAAGGCGATTGGGGGTGTAGGGATAGATGAGAAAGATGGGAGAAGAAGAAGAAGAAGAAGAAGAAGAAGAAGAAGAAGAATTGTCTGATCATGAAGAGCTGGAGGAAGAAAAGATAGTGGGACATGAGAAAGATTGAAAGACAAGAGGGAAGGCGATTGGGGGTGTAGGGATAGATGAGAAAGATGGAGAAGAAGAAGAAGAAGAAGAAGAAGAAGAAGAAGAATTGTCTGATCATGAAGAGCTGGAGGAAGAAAAGATAGTGGGACATGAGAAAGATTGAAAGACAAGAGGGAAGGCGATTGGGGGTGTAGGGATAGATGAGAAAGATGGGAGAAGAAGAAGAAAGAAGAAGAAGAAGAAGAAGAAGAATTGTCTGATCATGAAGAGCTGGAGGAAGAAAAGATAGTGAGGACATGAGAAAGATTGAAAGACAAGAGGGAAGGCGATTGGGGGTGTAGGGATAGATGAGAAAGATGGGAGAAGAAGAGAGAAAGAAGAAGAAGAAGAAGAAGAAGAATTGTCTGATCATGAAGAGCTGGAGGAAGAAAAGATAGTGGGACATGAGAAAGATTGAAAGACAAGAGGGAAGGCGATTGGGGGTGTAGGGATAGATGAGAAAGATGGGAGAAGAAGAAGAAAGAAGAAGAAGAAGAAGAAGAAGAAGAATTGTCTGATCATGAAGAGCTGGAGGAAGAAAAGATAGTGGGACATGAGAAAGATTGAAAGACAAGAGGGAAGGCGATTGGGGGTGTAGGGATAGATGAGAAAGATGGGAGAAGAAGAAGAAAGAAGAAGAAGAGAAGAAGAAGAAGAATTGTCTGATCATGAAGAGCTGGAGGAAGAAAAGATAGTGGGACATGAGAAAGATTGAAAGACAAGAGGGAAGGCGATTGGGGGTGTAGGGATAGATGAGAAAGATGGGAGAAGAAGAAGAAGAAGAAGAAGAAGAAGAAGAAGAATTGTCTGATCATGAAGAGCTGGAGGAAGAAAAGATAGTGGGACATGAGAAAGATTGAAAGACAAGAGGGAAGGCGATTGGGGGTGTAGGGATAGATGAGAAAGATGGGAGAAGAAGAAGAAGAGAAGAAGAAGAAGAAGAAGAAGAATTGTCTGATCATGAAGAGCTGGAGGAAGAAAAGATAGTGGGACATGAGAAAGATTGAAAGACAAGAGGGAAGGCGATTGGGGGTGTAGGGATAGATGAGAAAGATGGAGAAGAAGAAGAAGAAGAAGAAGAAGAAGAAGAAGAATTGTCTGATCATGAAGAGCTGGAGGAAGAAAAGATAGTGGGACATGAGAAAGATTGAAAGACAAGAGGGAAGGCGATTGGGGGTGTAGGGATAGATGAGAAAGATGGGAGAAGAAGAAGAAAGAAGAAGAAGAAGAAGAATTGTCTGATCATGAAGAGCTGGAGGAAGAAAAGATAGTGGGACATGAGAAAGATTGAAAGACAAGAGGGAAGGCGATTGGGGGTGTAGGGATAGATGAGAAAGATGGGAGAAGAAGAAGAAAGAAGAAGAAGAAGAAGAAGAAGAATTGTCTGATCATGAAGAGCTGGAGGAAGAAAAGATAGTGGGACATGAGAAAGATTGAAAGACAAGAGGGAAGGCGATTGGGGGTGTAGGGATAGATGAGAAAGATGGGAGAAGAAGAAGAAAGAAGAAGAAGAAGAAGAAGAAGAATTGTCTGATCATGAAGAGCTGGAGGAAGAAAAGATAGTGGGACATGAGAAAGATTGAAAGACAAGAGGGAAGGCGATTGGGGGTGTAGGGATAGATGAGAAAGATGGGAGAAGAAGAAGAAAGAAGAAGAAGAAGAAGAAGAAGAATTGTCTGATCATGAAGAGCTGGAGGAAGAAAAGATAGTGGGACATGAGAAAGATTGAAAGACAAGAGGGAAGGCGATTGGGGGTGTAGGGATAGATGAGAAAGATGGGAGAAGAAGAAGAAAGAAGAAGAAGAAGAAGAAGAAGAATTGTCTGATCATGAAGAGCTGGAGGAAGAAAAGATAGTGGGACATGAGAAAGATTGAAAGACAAGAGGGAAGGCGATTGGGGGTGTAGGGATAGATGAGAAAGATGGGAGAAGAAGAAGAAAGAAGAAGAAGAAGAAGAAGAAGAATTGTCTGATCATGAAGAGCTGGAGGAAGAAAAGATAGTGGGACATGAGAAAGATTGAAAGACAAGAGGGAAGGCGATTGGGGGTGTAGGGATAGATGAGAAAGATGGGAGAAGAAGAAGAAAGAAGAAGAAGAAGAAGAAGAAGAATTGTCTGATCATGAAGAGCTGGAGGAAGAAAAGATAGTGGGACATGAGAAAGATTGAAAGACAAGAGGGAAGGCGATTGGGGGTGTAGGGATAGATGAGAAAGATGGGAGAAGAAGAAGAAAGAAGAAGAAGAAGAAGAAGAATTGTCTGATCATGAAGAGCTGGAGGAAGAAAAGATAGTGGGACATGAGAAAGATTGAAAGACAAGAGGGAAGGCGATTGGGGGTGTAGGGATAGATGAGAAAGATGGGAGAAGAAGAAGAAAGAAGAAGAAGAAGAAGAAGAAGAATTGTCTGATCATGAAGAGCTGGAGGAAGAAAAGATAGTGGGACATGAGAAAGATTGAAAGACAAGAGGGAAGGCGATTGGGGGTGTAGGGATAGATGAGAAAGATGGGAGAAGAAGAAGAAAGAAGAAGAAGAAGAAGAAGAAGAAGAAGAATTGTCTGATCATGAAGAGCTGGAGGAAGAAAAGATAGTGGGACATGAGAAAGATTGAAAGACAAGAGGGAAGGCGATTGGGGGTGTAGGGATAGATGAGAAAGATGGGAGAAGAAGAAGAAAGAAGAAGAAGAAGAAGAAGAATTGTCTGATCATGAAGAGCTGGAGGAAGAAAAGATAGTGGGACATGAGAAAGATTGAAAGACAAGAGGGAAGGCGATTGGGGGTGTAGGGATAGATGAGAAAGATGGGAGAAGAAGAAGAAAGAAGAAGAAGAAGAAGAAGAAGAAGAATTGTCTGATCATGAAGAGCTGGAGGAAGAAAAGATAGTGGGACATGAGAAAGATTGAAAGACAAGAGGGAAGGCGATTGGGGGTGTAGGGATAGATGAGAAAGATGGGAGAAGAAAGAAGAAAGAAGAAGAAGAAGAAGAAGAAGAATTGTCTGATCATGAAGAGCTGGAGGAAGAAAAGATAGTGGGACATGAGAAAGATTGAAAGACAAGAGGGAAGGCGATTGGGGGTGTAGGGATAGATGAGAAAGATGGGAGAAGAAGAAGAAAGAAGAAGAAGAAGAAGAAGAAGAATTGTCTGATCATGAAGAGCTGGAGGAAGAAAAGATAGTGGGACATGAGAAAGATTGAAAGACAAGAGGGAAGGCGATTGGGGGTGTAGGGATAGATGAGAAAGATGGGAGAAGAAGAAGAAAGAAGAAGAAGAAGAAGAAGAAGAATTGTCTGATCATGAAGAGCTGGAGGAAGAAAAGATAGTGGGACATGAGAAAGATTGAAAGACAAGAGGGAAGGCGATTGGGGGTGTAGGGATAGATGAGAAAGATGGGAGAAGAAGAAGAAGAAGAAGAAGAAGAAGAAGAAGAAGAAGAATTGTCTGATCATGAAGAGCTGGAGGAAGAAAAGATAGTGGGACATGAGAAAGATTGAAAGACAAGAGGGAAGGCGATTGGGGGTGTAGGGATAGATGAGAAAGATGGTAGAAGAAGAAGAAAGAAGAAGAAGAAGAAGAAGAATTGTCTGATCATGAAGAGCTGGAGGAAGAAAAGATAGTGGGACATGAGAAAGATTGAAAGACAAGAGGGAAGGCGATTGGGGGTGTAGGGATAGATGAGAAAGATGGGAGAAGAAGAAGAAAGAAGAAGAAGAAGAAGAAGAAGAAGAAGAATTGTCTGATCATGAAGAGCTGGAGGAAGAAAAGATAGTGGGACATGAGAAAGATTGAAAGACAAGAGGGAAGGCGATTGGGGGTGTAGGGATAGATGAGAAAGATGGGAGAAGAAGAAGAAAGAAGAAGAAGAAGAAGAAGAAGAATTGTCTGATCATGAAGAGCTGGAGGAAGAAAAGATAGTGGGACATGAGAAAGATTGAAAGACAAGAGGGAAGGCGATTGGGGGTGTAGGGATAGATGAGAAAGATGGGAGAAGAAGAAGAAAGAAGAAGAAGAAGAAGAAGAATTGTCTGATCATGAAGAGCTGGAGGAAGAAAAGATAGTGGGACATGAGAAAGATTGAAAGACAAGAGGGAAGGCGATTGGGGGTGTAGGGATAGATGAGAAAGATGGGAGAAGAAGAAGAAAGAAGAAGAAGAAGAAGAAGAAGAAGAATTGTCTGATCATGAAGAGCTGGAGGAAGAAAAGATAGTGGGACATGAGAAAGATTGAAAGACAAGAGGGAAGGCGATTGGGGGTGTAGGGATAGATGAGAAAGATGGGAGAAAAAGAAGAAAGAAGAAGAAGAAGAAGAAGAAGAATTGTCTGATCATGAAGAGCTGGAGGAAGAAAAGATAGTGGGACATGAGAAAGATTGAAAGACAAGAGGGAAGGCGATTGGGGGTGTAGGGATAGATGAGAAAGATGGGAGAAGAAGAAGAAAGAAGAAGAAGAAGAAGAAGAAGAATTGTCTGATCATGAAGAGCTGGAGGAAGAAAAGATAGTGGGACATGAGAAAGATTGAAAGACAAGAGGGAAGGCGATTGGGGGTGTAGGGATAGATGAGAAAGATGGGAGAAGAAGAAGAAAGAAGAAGAAGAAGAAGAAGAAGAATTGTCTGATCATGAAGAGCTGGAGGAAGAAAAGATAGTGGGACATGAGAAAGATTGAAAGACAAGAGGGAAGGCGATTGGGGGTGTAGGGATAGATGAGAAAGATGGGAGAAGAAGAAGAAAGAAGAAGAAGAAGAAGAAGAAGAAGAAGAATTGTCTGATCATGAAGAGCTGGAGGAAGAAAAGATAGTGGGACATGAGAAAGATTGAAAGACAAGAGGGAAGGCGATTGGGGGTGTAGGGATAGATGAGAAAGATGGTAGAAGAAGAAGAAAGAAGAAGAAGAAGAAGAAGAATTGTCTGATCATGAAGAGCTGGAGGAAGAAAAGATAGTGGGACATGAGAAAGATTGAAAGACAAGAGGGAAGGCGATTGGGGGTGTAGGGATAGATGAGAAAGATGGGAGAAGAAGAAGAAAGAAGAAGAAGAAGAAGAAGAAGAAGAAGAATTGTCTGATCATGAAGAGCTGGAGGAAGAAAAGATAGTGGGACATGAGAAAGATTGAAAGACAAGAGGGAAGGCGATTGGGGGTGTAGGGATAGATGAGAAAGATGGGAGAAGAAGAAGAAAGAAGAAGAAGAAGAAGAAGAAGAATTGTCTGATCATGAAGAGCTGGAGGAAGAAAAGATAGTGGGACATGAGAAAGATTGAAAGACAAGAGGGAAGGCGATTGGGGGTGTAGGGATAGATGAGAAAGATGGGAGAAGAAGAAGAAAGAAGAAGAAGAAGAAGAAGAAGAATTGTCTGATCATGAAGAGCTGGAGGAAGAAAAGATAGTGGGACATGAGAAAGATTGAAAGACAAGAGGGAAGGCGATTGGGGGTGTAGGGATAGATGAGAAAGATGGGAGAAGAAGAAGAAAGAAGAAGAAGAAGAAGAAGAATTGTCTGATCATGAAGAGCTGGAGGAAGAAAAGATAGTGGGACATGAGAAAGATTGAAAGACAAGAGGGAAGGCGATTGGGGGTGTAGGGATAGATGAGAAAGATGGGAGAAGAAGAAGAAAGAAGAAGAAGAAGAAGAAGAAGAATTGTCTGATCATGAAGAGCTGGAGGAAGAAAAGATAGTGGGACATGAGAAAGATTGAAAGACAAGAGGGAAGGCGATTGGGGGTGTAGGGATAGATGAGAAAGATGGGAGAAGAAGAAGAAGAAGAAGAAGAAGAATTGTCTGATCATGAAGAGCTGGAGGAAGAAAAGATAGTGGGACATGAGAAAGATTGAAAGACAAGAGGGAAGGCGATTGGGGGTGTAGGGATAGATGAGAAAGATGGGAGAAGAAGAAGAAAGAAGAAGAAGAAGAAG
>NC_090733.1:138008208-138028208 GCF_036898095.1 Palaemon carinicauda | reverse complement strand
TGTATATCATCATCACCATCAGCTGTTACTAGTCCACTGCAGAACAAAGGCCTCATAGATATCGTGTATAGATATCTTCAAGTCTTCTAAGAGAAGATTCATCTATACCTTGTCATTGAAGGGCCTTCATTACCGCTGAGGTTTTGACAGAATCAAAAGTCATGTCATGGTCTATTGATGCCATACATAGTGGTTTGTCATGAGCTGTTTATTTATACATTAGCAAGTTAATTACATGGATATGGCCAGTTATTGAATACTTGCTTGTAAATCCGGCCTTATATATATATATATATATATATATATATATATATATATATATATATATGTGTGTGTGTGTGTGTGTGTGTGTGTGTGTGTGTGTGTGTGTGTGTGTGTGTGTGTGTGTGTGTGTGTGTACAAATGAAAACGCAAGTGATGCAAATGCACCAGATTCTAATGTTTTCGTAAACCATCTATTTAAAATTGAAAGTAAGTTGCTGAAAAAAAATATGTGGTTGAATAGAATATATATTTATTACAATACGAATTATACAGTTTATCTCCTGGCAGCAGGTCGATCGTTGCCCTGGACCTTTGAGTTTAAGTTATTTACTGGTGAGGATACTGACGTGGTTGGGCTTTACCTGCTGACTTTCTGGCGCGTATCTCTTCGTATGATACTGGAATAGGATTCAGTTGTAAGATAGTGATGAATGATGCATTTTATGTTACAGGGGTCGACGGGTTAGTGGTTAGCATTATGTAATTACAAGGAAGTATTCTGCAATGAAATTTTTACATAATTTTACAAGGAGGGGTCTGAAATTGACAGTGACAATATGTAAATTTTTCGGTCGAGCCACCCCCTTGATAGGGTAAACTTCTTGATAATGAAAAAAAAAATCCTACTACAGTGCTGGTCTCAGACACTATATGTAGACGTCTGTACCCTAAAGTTTTGCAAGTTTTGAAAATCTTTTTCCAATATTTTTTCCTATAAACATTCGTTATATTTCTCTCTCTCTCTCTCTCTCTCTCTCTCTCTCTCTCTCTCTCTCTCTCTCTCTCTCTCTCTCTCTCTCTCTCTCTCTCTCTCTCTCCCTCCCTACTTCACCATATACTTCTTTCTTACGATTAATATATCCCAACATAATTACTTCTCGACTATCAAATCTCTCTTCAACCGTGGCAACATTCCACGATTTAGGACAATTTCTAACCCTTATTATCTATTATTCTCTCTCTTATCGTCTCATGCCTCTCCAAGCATCCTCTTTCACTTGCATTTTTTCTCATGTTTTCTTCACCTTCCGTCTTAAATATTTGTATAATTACATCTCTCGCTTTCCTCTCTCATTTCAATCTTCTTCCCGTTCTTTTACTTTTTTTAATTTAGCATTTTCCTCTCCTATTCTTGTCTTCCTCACCTTCTCGGTTCTTTTATGTTTGTTTCTAGCTCCAATTTATTCCGCACATTCACTTCTCTTTACTGAGATTTTATTCATTTCTTTATCCACCTTATATTTCTTCTTTTAGTTTACATTTTCAGCTTCCTCGCCTTGCTTCAATTCACCCTCTCTCGAAGCACTCGTTTGCCACCTTTCCTTCTCCCTCCATTGCTAATTCAAGCTCATTTTAACCCCTTCTTTCCCTCCACTACTGCGAAACTCCCCCTCGTTTCCATCCACTACTGCAAAATTCCCCCTCCATTCCCTCCAATACTGCAAAATTCTCCCCCTCCTTTCCCTCTACTACTGCAAAATTACCCCCCCCCCCCGCTCCTTTCCCTCCACTACTGTAAAATTGCCCCTCCTTTCCCTCCGCTACTGCAAAATTGACCCCTCCTTTCCCTCCACTACTGCAAAATTTCTCCTCCTTTCCCTCCACTACTGCAAAATTTCCCCTCCTTTCCCTCCACTACTGCCGAACTCCCCCCTCCTTTCCCTCCACTACTGCAAAATACCCCCTCCGTTCCTCCCACTACTGAAAAATTCCCCCCTCCCTTTCCCTCCACTACTGCAAAGTTCCCCCTCTTTTCCCTCCACTACTGCAAAGTTCCCCCTCGTTTCCCTCCACTACTGCAAAATTTCCCTTTATTTCCCTCCACTACTGCAAAATTCCCCCTCTCCCTCCACTACTGCAAAATACCCCCTCCTTTCCTCCCACTACTGAAAAATTCCCCCCTCCCTTTCCCTCCACTACTGCAAAGTTCCCCCTCCTTTCCCTCCACAACTGCAAAATTGACCCTCCTTTCCCATCACTACTGCAAAATTCCCTCTCCTTTCCCTCCACAAATGCAATCCCCCCCCTCCTTTCCTTCCACTACTGCAAAATTCCCCCCTCCCTTTCCCTCCACTACTGCAAAGTTCCCCCTCCTTTCCCTCCACAACTGCAAAATTGACCCTCCTTTCCCATCACTACTGCAAAATTCCCTCTCCTTTCCCTCCACAAATGCAATCCCCCCCTCCTTTCCTCCCACTACTGAAAAATTCCCCCCTCCCTTTCCCTCCACTACTGCAAGGTTCCCCCTCCTTTCCCTCCACAACTGCAAAATTGACCCTCCTTTCCCATCACTACTGCAAAATTCCCTCTCCTTTCCCTCCACAAATGCAATCCCCCCCCTCCTTTCCTTCCACTACTGCAAAATTCACCCTTCCTTTCCCTCCTTCCCTCCAGCACACTCCTTTCCCTCCACAACTGCAAAATCCCCCCCCCCTCTCTCCTTTCCCCCTACTACTGCAAAATCCCCCCCCACCTCCTTTCCCTCCACTACTGCAAAATCCCCCCCCCCCTCCTCTAGCAATCCACTATTATCCCTTATCAGTGTTGGGGAACTTTGTCCGGAGAGTTCATTTGCAGCGGTAAAAGTGTGTGATTGATATTATAATTTAGCGGAGTAATTACTTTTGTGACCTGAAGTTCGTATTGGGCAACGGGGGTTTTAAAGGAAAGCTACCTAGGTCTCCCATTTGAGAATATTACCGGCATTTATCTTCTCATTTTTCAAATCGCAAATCCTTAAATTATTCTTTTCTGGAATTAGTAGGGTTATTAATGGGAAGTCATGTTGATTTTTTTCTTATATTGTATGCAAAAAGTGTTAATTACTTTGTTGTAGATTAGTACAACATTTAGGTGTTTTTGCATGAAGATATCTCGTTAATGCATTCATGATTACGTGTGTTTAGCCTATTCTGTTACATAGTATTCGTTTTGGGTTATATGTTTGGTTGTATGTTTTTATCCTTTCCTATTACATTTACTGTTACATTCGTTAGTTTTCTTTTTAGTATGTTTGGATGTATGTATGCATCTTTTCCTATTACATTTACCAGAATTTATTATATATATGGATATAAATATATGTATATATATAAATATAAATATAAATATATATATATATATATATATATATATATATATATATATATATATATATATATATATATATATGCGTATTTAAATGCATACACTGAGTATGTGTCTATGCATATACTGTATATTATATATGCTTTTTATTAGTAATAATAATAATAATAATAATAATTTTTACTATTATAAATACAGTATATATATACACTAAATATATATATATATATATATATATATATATATATATATATATATATATATATTATATAATTATGTGTATATATAGATGTATATATATACACTATATATGTATATATATGTATATATATATATGTGTATATATATATATATATACATATATATATATAAGGTGTATATAATACAAAGTAATTGAACTATGTTTCTTACTTGAAGTTTTTACTTGATTGAATTATTCCCTTAACATTTTTCATATATTTCATTATTTTCCCATTTGATTTTGTTATATTGTTCTTTTCAATCACAGTAATATGGTCTTAATACTTTGTAGTCGTATTTCACTTTATAATAAGCTAAATTTTTAGTTTGGTAAATGAAGAAAAAGTGTCGCACTTTTAACACCTTGTTAATAAAGGTAGGAAATTAATTAATTTGATTTGGTATTAGCAAAATAAAAAAAATATTAGAATTATATTTAATTGTATAGTGTTGGCATTCTAAATCTCCAGATCATAGTAAGAATTGAAACAAATGAATCAGTGTTTAGAATGATAAAAGTTAAATTGAAATAGTAGAGAGATTAAATTTAATATAATTATATCCTAACTTTCTTGATCATAATAAAAGAATATAGATAAATCAATAACCAGATTTATAAAACAAAAAATTGGATACAAAGATAATGAACGGGATATTATTATATCATAATTTTTCTATCATAATCAAAGAATATGAATAAATTAATCAATGATCAGATTGATGAAATAGCAAAAATAAAATAGAAAGATTTTAAATTTAATTCAACGGTATCCTAACGTTCCTGATCATAATAAAAGACTAAATAAATCAGTCAATAATCAGATTGACAAAACAGCAAAAATAAAATAGTAGAAAAATATTAGATTTAATACCATTTAGTATCCTAATGTTCCTGATCAAAGTAAGAATTGAAACAAA
This sequence comes from Palaemon carinicauda, assembly GCF_036898095.1. NCBI lineage: Eukaryota > Metazoa > Arthropoda > Malacostraca > Decapoda > Palaemonidae > Palaemon > Palaemon carinicauda. Next base: position 138,023,699 of record NC_090733.1, on the reverse strand, counting down.
TAACTCCAATTGAAGGGACGTATTATCATGAGTTGAAAATTGTATGTAGCATATCTTGCGAAGGATTAATGAATAAATTCTTATTTCAAGTTAGGGAAAAAAAATATACACGTATCAGCCATGTCACTGGCAATATTCATTCAAATTTTTTAACTCGAAAAGTCACCCATCAAAGGGTCAAGCTCAAAATTAATAAGCCTGAACATTTTATTGTCCCAGTGAATATATGATATTGAATGAATATTCTAATTTTTCTTTAATGGAGTTCCATATTTATTGTTATACATATGTTATTAATCATTATACTTAGATTATGCAATGAATACCATTAGGTATTATGCATCATACTGTATTATTATTATTATTATTATTATTATTATTATTATTATTATTATTATTTGCTAAGCTACAACCCTTGTTGGAAAAGCACGAAGCTATAAGCCAAGGGGATCTAACAGGGAAAATAGCAAAGAGAGGAAAGGAAACAAGGAAAAATACATTAAAATAAATATTTTCTATATAAGATTATAAAAACTTTAACAAAACAAGAGAAAGAAAAATAAGATAGGATAGTGTGCTCAAGTGTACCCTCAAGCAAGAGAACTCTAACTCAAGAAACAGTGGAAGACCATGGTACAGAAGCTATGGCACTATCCAAGACTAGATGACAATGGTTTGATTTTGGAGTGTTCCTCTTCTAGAAGAACTGCCAATCATAGCTAAAGAGTCTCTTCTTCCCTTACCAAGAGGAAAGTAGCCATTGCATAATTGCAGTGCAGTAGTTAACCCCTTAGGTGAAGAAGAATTGTTAGGTAATCTCAGTGTTGTCAGGTGTATGACAGGAGAATCTGTAAAGAACAGGCCAGACTATTCGGTGTATGTGTAGGCAAAGGGAAAATGAATCGTAACGAGAGAGAAGGATTCAATATAACACTGGCCAGTCAAAAGACCACATAACTCTCTAGTGGTAGTATCCCAACGGGAGGCTGGTGCCCTGGCCAACCTCTTTGTCATTCCTTGAGATGTATATTACCCCGGATTTCTTGCCTGTCTCAGTCTCCCAGAAATCTCCCCTTCCTGAACCCTTCACCTATTCAAGGTAATTGTAACACTGACAATTAGTCGTCTTCATTATAGAAAACGGGATCTCTATAAAATACATTACCACACGTTACCAAGAGCCCTTCCTAATTGGGTAGTTGAATTGATAGAACTTCAAAAGGTTAAAATTGCAGCATATGTTTTTATGTTGAACAGGCTGACCTAAGTCTTTTTATAGTTTATATATGAAATACATGTTTTGATGATGTTACTGTTTTTAAGATATTTTTAATTGTTCATTATTTCCCATATCGTTTATTCATTTCCTTATTTCATTTCCTCACTGGGCTATTTTTCCCTGTTTCAGCCCTTGGGCAATAGCATCTTGCTTTTCCAACTAGGGTTGTAGCTTAGCTAATCATCATCATGATCATAACAACAATAACAATAATAATAATAATAATAATAACATTCAAAGTAATTGTAACCCTGACAATTAAAATTTCCATCAGTATAGAAAACGGATTCGCTATTAAAAGAAAAAAAAAATCAAGTTTGCCCAAATGGTGTCGACGGCCGAATTTCTGTTTCAGAAATTGTCAAGTCTCCCTTGGGATCTAAAGATACAAAAATCCGATTAGGGACCAATTATCATATCTCTTATGTCAACATTATATACATTCCCTTCTGGCGCCGAAAAAACTTGCACGGGTTCTGTACCCGTATTGGCAGGGTTGCCAAGTTGTCCTTTGTCAGACCAAACCCCTCAATTGTGGCCCTTTTTCGTGCCAAATATCTCAATTTGGCCTTTATTTAAATTGATTGGCGATAATTGCTATATTTTTGTCCTTTGTCTATTAATGGTTTGCTCTTTTAAAGCTTCCGTTGTTTAAAAGTTGGTCTTTTCTCCTCTTAAAAAACCTGGCAACCCTGATTGTCCCATAATTAGAGTCCCGGGTGACGCGAAGGGGGTAAATTCCCTCCCTCCACCCCCTGAAGCATCGTCGCTAATATTCTCATGTTGTACCAGACAATGAAATTCCCACGGGGTAATGCTAATTGTATACCTCTGCGGGGCAAATAGCCATACTCTCCTGTGGGTGCAAACATGGAAATGACTGATAAAAAGAAAACTATATTTGTTCTGCAGCATCATTGTTTATTTGGTCGCGAGATCTGCTATTATTGTTTATTGAGTATTTATTATTATTATTATTATTATTATTATTATTATTATTATTATTGTTATTATTATTATTATTATTATTATTACTAGCTAAGCTACAACCCCAGTTGGAAAAGAAAGATGCTATAAGTCCAAGGGCAGCAATAGAGAATTTTTTATTATTATTATTATTATTATTATTATTATTATTATTATTATTATTATTATTTACTACTACTACTACTACTACTACTACTACTACTACTACTACTACTACTACTAGCTAAGCTACAGCCCTTGTTTGTAAAGCAAGATGCTATAAGCCCAAGGACACCAACGGGGAAATTTTATTATTATTATTATTATTATTATTATTATTATTATTATTATTATTATTAGGTAAGCTACAACCCCAGATGGAAAAGCTAGATGCTATAAGCCCAAGGACACCAACAGGGAAATTGTATTATTATTATTATTACTACTACTATTATTATCATTTACTTCGGCAGCAATAAAAAAAATCCTGCGAGGTAGAAATTTAACCCCATTGCACACGTGATTGGGTGTGGATTTCCATAATGACAATTCACTCAATAGGGTAATTTGAATGAAATGATTGGGCCTTGATTTGCATCAGCGTATGTCCTCATTAGGACCCATTCGAATTGAAAGGATATCAAGTTGGAGTGTGTGATGCGAAAGGAGCTTGATTGCTGGTAAAAACATGGTCTTCTAAGAATGTTCATGAATAGTTTTTTCCGGAAGGGAAAAAGGGTAGGTTTCCTGGTAGAGGAGTTTTTCAAGTCTTCTTCTGATATTCATGCGGAAAAATGTCTGTCCAAAATCCTTGAAGAGAAATATCAAGGTCGTTGAAAAGGTTAAATGTGTCTGCTATACACAAAAACTTTACTAACCATCCCATATCCGATCAAGGTTTCAATTGCAAAGAGTACATTCTGACATTTTTTTTTTTATATTTTTGAATTGTTTGACCTCTTAAGGCTGTTTGACTTCTTAAGGCTGTTTGACCTCTTAACGCTGTTTGACCTCTTCAAGACTGTTTGACCTCTTAGGTCTGTTTGACCTCTTCAGGCTAATTGACCTCTGAAGGTTAATTGTCCTCCTTAAGACTGCTTGACCTCCTTAAGACTGCTTGACCTTTTTAAGACTGTTTGACCCCTTTAAGACTGTTTGACCTCTTCAAGACAGTTCGACCTCTTCAAGACGGTTTGACCTCTTCAAGACTGTTTGACGTCTTATGGCTGTTTGACATCTTAAGACTATCTGACATCTTAAGACTGTCTGACCTCTTAAGGCTGTTTGACATCTTAAAACTCTCTGACCTCTTAAGGCTTTTTGACCTCTTAAAGCTGCTTGACCTCTTAAGACTGCTTACCCTTTTAAGGCTGTTTGACCTTTGAAGACTGTTTGACCTCTTAAGGCTGTTAACTTCTTAAGACTGCTTGACTTTTTAAGACTGTTCACCCGCTTAAGACAAATACAGTATGTGTGTGTGTGTTTATTGATGTACGTGAGTATATAGATTGACAGTTATTGACTGTTGTATTTGAGGAGAAACCATATCTTAGTTAATTGGTTGCAAGGAATGTTTGATCTCTAAAGTGGAATCATAGACGTCAGTTAGAGAGAGAGAGAGAGAGAGAGAGAGAGAGAGAGAGAGAGAGAGAGAGAGAGAGAGAGTTATTTAGTACGGTGCAGTCCAAGGCTTACAAAAAAATATACGCATTTGTTTTCCAAATTAAATTCATGAGTAGACGGTAAAAAGCGGGAATAAAATATTATATATGAAAAGTGGGGAAGAATAATATTACATTCGTTTTTACAAATGACTCCATCCATTTATTGTTTATTGCAATAAAACTATGTATATACTTTGTAAAGTTTGTAATAACTTGCCCATTAACATGAAAGTGTTTTAGAAATCGTTTCTATACCATTAGAGATACGTAACCCTTACAAAATATAAAAAGAAATAAAACATGGAATTCTTTATTTGAATTTTATTGATGTTTTTATATTATTGTTTATTGATTATGATTATTTAGTGTGGTCTATGGATCCAGTATATGAAATATAGGTCGATAATTATTGTGGTGAGCTAGATGTGTTTCATGACTCCACTCCACAATGCACTTAATTTTCCCATTTTTTTCACATATACAAGTTTTAAAAGTACAAAGTAGATCAATTTTCAAGGGATATTAGCATACCAGCTAATCCATAAACTAATAATTTTTTTTAAGTGTATTGACGAATTTTAAGTGAATTCCAGTCTTGCTAACAGCAGTTGATAGATGTATGTTATTCATGATTGTACCTTCGTGAAATAGACATTTTTAAAGGTTTAAAGGCCGCTCATGAATGGCAGAGACAAGGGACAGTGACATCAACCTATCTTCCTAATCGGGTAGTTGACTAAGTAGAACTTAAAAGTTCAAACTCGCAGCAAATGTTTTTATGTTGAACAGGCTTACATAAGTCCTTTTATAGTTTATATACCAAATATGTTTTAATTTTATTGTCTTTTAAAATATTTTATTTTAATTTTTCATTACTAATTATATCGTTTATTTATTTCCTTATTTCCTTTCCTCACTGGGCTATTTTTCCCTGTTGGAGCCCATGGGGTTATAGCTTCTTACTCTTCCAACTAGGATTGTATCTTAGCTAATAATAATAATAATAATAATAATAATAATAATAATAATAATAGTAATAATAATAATAATAATAATAATGCCATAGAGAGTGACCATATATACATATGATCAACGCCCAAATCCCTTCTCCACCCAAGCTAGGGCCAAGAAAAACCAGACTACGGCTGCTGATGACTCAGCAGGTAGACCTATAGGCTCCCCCAAAGCCTCCATCCATAGCTTATAAGGATGGTGAGGTGGTTTCAGCCACCCAAGGAACTAACGAGTTGGAGTGGGCCTCGAACCCCAGTCTGGCAATCACGAGGCAAGGACGCTTCCTCCAGTCCACCACAACCCCACCTAAACTATGGGAGTTTATTTCTAATAATGTATTAATACATTCTATTAGAATTTAGTTAACAATAACTATACTCCTTGACATTTTCGTGAAGATATTTTGTGAGATTAGTAAATAATTAAGATATATGGGAATAACTAAAGACTATTGTATGGGAAAAAATAATTACTTAACAATAACTCTAATCTTTGACATTTTCGTGGACATATTTAATAAAAATAGTAAAAAATCTAAATATTTCTAAAGAAAATATAGACGTTTAAGGAAACCTCAGAAAGAAAATAGAAGGAATATCCAACGAAATTTTAGATTTATCTTTACCATTCTCTCTCTCTCTCTCTCTCTCTCTCTCTCTCTCTCTCTCTCTCTCTCTCTCTCTCTCTCTCTCTCTGTCACTCCATCTCTATTTTTCTATCTATTCTCTTTATTTATCTGTCACTCTTTCTATCTATCTATTCTCTTTATCTATCTGTCACTCTTTCTATCTATCTATTCTCTTTATCTAATTGTCACTCTTTCTATCTATCCATTTTCTACATCTATTTTTTACTCTATTTCCATCTATCTCTATATCCTTATCTCTCTCTCTTTATCTATCTATCTGACTCTCTCTCTCTCTCTCTCTCTCTCTCTCTCTCTCTCTCTCTCTCTCTCTCTCTCTCTCCATTCCTTCCAGCAATATTGCTTTTAGTTGCTTTGATCCTCATCACTTTTAATGACTTATTTTTTTTTTTTTACTTTTTCGTCCCCCGGATACCTTTCATTATCAGCCATTCTCTTTATTATTTTTTCCCTTCAATCTACTTCGGCCTCTGCCGCATATTATCGTAATTTTAATATAGATTTTTTTTCTTTTTTTAAGGGGGGAGGGGGAAACCCCCCCCCCCCCCCACCCGGGATATTTCACGTCCTTCCCGGTCTGATTTTCATTTTACGTCCATCTATCATCTCGGTCTTTTTCTCGATTTACGACGTTCAGTTCTGAAGGGGGAATTAGTGTGGCGTAGGGAGTTCATAAGGGGTTTTCTCTCCCTCATATCCCCCTTATCCCCCCCTTGACCCCCCTTCTAACCCCCCCCCCCCCCCTCCTTTACCCCCTCCTAAGGCCCTCCTATCCTCATAAGTAATTTCTATCCTTCATGTCTTCCTGATATTCTCTTTAAATAATACCCCTTTCCCTTAAATAACTTACATTTAAAGAAATAAGAAACGAACTAAGAGAGAGAGAGAGAGAGAGAGAGAGAGAGAGAGAGAGAGAGAGAGAGAGAGAGAGAGAGAGAGTGAGTGGAAAGTGGTTGTTGCGGGAGAGGCAAAGGTCTGAGGGGAAGGAGGAGAGGGGAAGTGAGGGGAAGAGGAAAGGGGTTTTTGTTGTGAGCGGTCAACCTGCTTTTACCGCGGTCCATGGGCCTTCCGGCCGGGTAATGGCCCGCGGACTCCTCTCTCTCTCTCTCTCTCTCTCTCTCTCTCTCTCTCTCTCTCTCTCTCTCTCTCTCTCTCTCTCTCTCTCGTCTGGATCTCTGCTCTCCTTCCCCTCTACCCAATCAACCCCTAAGGAGCAGAGAAGTCGTAGGAAGAAAGGACTCTGGGATCTTCTTAGTGATCCCACGCCATTACTCCAGTATCCTGTAGAGCGGAGTCCTTCATCTCCATCCTCGTACTCTCCTTCTTCTTTATCCATCTTTGATGTGGTCTACGAAATGGCGAAATGTTCTCTTGCTTCCTGTTGACAGGACTGTAGTAATCGAACTCTTATAGTGTCATGCTACGCTAGACTTTAATATTTATTTTTAGCAACCTATAAAATATAAGTCACTATTGTTGTTATTGATTTTATATGATTTTATGTTGGAGAGGCTGACATAAGTCTTTTTATATTTTATATATGACATCTGTTTTGATGTTGTTATTGTTTTTAGAATATATTGTTAATTTTCTCTCATCGTTTATTTATTTCCTTTTTTACTTTCCTCACTGGGTTATTTTTCCCTGTTGGAGCCCTTTAACTCATAGCATCTTGCTTTTCGAACTAGGGTTGTAGCTCGGCTAGTAATAATAATAATAATAATACTGGCATACTTCTCTTCTTTGCTTAAGCTGCTAGTAAGATTAATTTTGTGAATTGATTGATTGATTATGAGTTATCTGGCATCCTGACATCTAAGGTCTTAATTTTGTGGACATTCTCTTTAAGGGGGAGGGGTGAAGCCACACTTTCTGATTTACCATTAAAATTGTGTCAAGATCATGGTGACGAGGAGGTAATTGGAGGCAGGCTTAACAATTCTGCAATCACATGTGAAACTCCAAACGTACACACACAAATACACACATATTTATACATAAATTTATTATTATTATTATTATTATTATTATTATTATTATTATTATTATTTATTGTTGTTGTTATTATTGTTATTGTTATTATTATTACTAGCTAACCTATAACCCTAGTTGGAAAACAAGATGCTTAAAGCCCAAGGACTCCAACAGGGAAAATATCCCAGTCAGGAAAGGAAATAAGGAAATAAATAAACGATGTAAGAAGTAATGAATTATAACAATGAAAATAGAATATTTTAAAAACAACAACATTAAAAAAGATATTTCATATATAAACTATAAAAAAAACTTATGTCAGCCTTTTCAGCATAAAAACATTTGCTGGAAGTTTGAACTTTTGAAGTTCCACTGATTCAACTATCCGATTAGGAAGATGATTCCACAACATGGTCACAGCTGGAATTAAACTTCGAGAATACTGTGTAGTATTCATTTTAATATTCTGTAATACATTTCTTATTCCATTAATATTCCTTTCAGTCTGACATACTGAAAATACTTTTTGTCAAAAACCCCATCTCGCCAGTTTTTGCTCTTTTCGTTTGCATTGAATAGGGTTGTGGTGGCCAATGTGGTAACGTCCCCTGACTGGTGATTGACACACTGCGGTTCGAGTTCTGCTTAAGATCTTAGTTCCTTTTGTCGCTGCAACCCCACCATAATTGAGAGCGAAGGATGTGGCGTTTGGGGAAGCCTATAGGTCTACCTTTGAGTCATCAACATCCATTGCCTGGCCCTCCTTGGTCCTATCTAGGGTGGAGAGGGGGCTTGGGTGCTGATGATATGTACTGTATATATGGTCAGTCTCTATGGCACTGTGCTGCTTGATAGGGGAATATCACTGTCCCTTGCCTCTGCTATTCATGAGCGGCCTTTAAACCTTTAAAACTTTAGTTTTATCATATTGGGTTGGCTCTAATTCACAGTCAAACATTCTAACTATTCCATAAATAATAATTGTCTCTTCTAAATCTTTTGCTTAGATCAAAGTCTTTTTCTTGTTTCATTTATTTATTCATCTTTCATCTTATACAGGTATGTTTTAACTTATTTGGCCCTAAATGGTCGGACTGCCTTTAAGTTTATAATTATTATTATTATTATCATTATTATTGTTATTGTTATTATTGTTATTATTATTATTATTATTATCGTTGTTGTTGGTGCTGCTAGTAATGATAATAATAATTTTAATAATAATAATATTAATAATGATAATAAATGAAAATAATAATGATGATAATATTATTATTACATAATGAAATAAACAACAACAACAATAATAATACTTAAAGCCTAGAAATAAAGGTAGTAGGTTGGCCAGGGCACCAGCCTCCCGTTGAGATACTACCGCTAGAGAGTTATGGGGTCTTTTGACTGGCCAGACAGTACTACATTGGATCCTCCTCTCTGGTTACGGTTCATTTTCCCTTTGCCTACATACACACTGAATAGTCTGGCATATTCTTTACATATTCTTCTCTATCCTCATACACCTGACAACACAGATTACCAAACAATTCTTCATCACCCAAGGGGTTACTGCACTGTAATTGCTCAGTGCAACTTTCCTCTTGGTAAGGGTAGAAGAGACTCTTTAGCTATGGTAAGCAGCTCTTCTAGGAGAAGGACACTCCCAAAATCAAACCACTGTTCTCTAGTCTTGGGTAGTGCCATAGCCTCTGTACCATGGCCTTTCACTGTCTTGGGTTAGAGTTCTCTTGCTTGAAGGTACACTCGAGCACACTTTCCTATCTTATTTCTCTTCCTCTTGTTTTGTTAAAGTTTTTATAGTTTATATAGGAAATATTTATTGTTGTTACTCTTCTTAGAATATTTTATTTTCCTTTTTTCCTTTCCTCACTGAGCTATTTTCCCTGTTGGAGCCCCTGGGCTTATAGCATACTGCTTTTCCAACTAGGGTTGTAGCTTAGTAAGTAATAATAATAATAATAATAATTGGTAACGTTATCTAATAATAATATTAATAAATGATTTACATATTTTAAGATAAATATTGATTGATCCTCGAAAAGACAGCTATAAAAATCCGCCAATCTCTCGAATCATATTCGCAGAATATTCTCAATTCGTAACCCCCCCCCCCCCCCAAAAAAAAAAAAAAAAAATAGATAGAACGAATTCGTTGAACAAAGAGAAGATCCAGCGACGAAAATTATATTAGCAGGAAAGCCTTAATGATATTGGTATTGTGTAATTACGTTAAGATTTTTTCTTTTTTGAGTAATGAGTATCACATGTGTTTCGGTGCAAAAGCACACAAGTAGTAATTGGGAGATTAAGAGAAGGCGGGCGGTCCCTGATTTGACTCGTATTATTATTATTATTATTATTATTATTATTATTATTATTATTATTATTATTATTATTATTATTAATGTTAACCATCTTTTTGTTATTATTATTATTATTATTATTATTATTATTATTATTATTATTATTATTAATGTTAACCATCTTTTTGTTATTATTATTATTATTATTATTATTATTATTATTACAGCCATGATGAGAGAGAGAGAGAGAGAGAGAGAGAGAGAGAGAGAGAGAGAGAGAGAGGAACACTTTTGCACATATAAATATGTATAGATTTATGTGTACATATACTGTGTATATATTTAATATATATATATATATTATATATATATATATATATATATATTTATATAAATATATATAATATATATATATATATATATATATATATATATATATATGTATGTATATCTATAAATATATAAATGTGTATATATTTATAAATATAAATATATGTATATATTTTTATATATTATATATATGTATATATATATATATATATATATATATATATATATATATATATATATATATATATACACACACACACACACACACATATATATATATATATATATATATATATATATATATATATATGAAATATTATTGCTGAAACCTACAAAATGCTGATGCTTGTCCTACAAGTAAAGTTGAGTAACGTTGGATCCCATCAGTAGTTGGGTAGGTGACCAAGAATAAAACACACACAACGCCTTTGAATATTGCTAGATGTGCGTGTGTGGCTAGCGACTTCACCCTATCAAAATTTAATTATTTTTTTTTTCTTAAGGGAATATTATTTGGCGATACAATCTAAAATGAAATTATGAGTGAGGAAAAATTAATGGAGTTAATTTATTAACTAAACTTTTCTTTGAATAATGAAAATTTATAAATGAATAAGAATCCATTGCCGCAAGCGGACGCCGTACATCTCCTCCCGCAGGCGTTGCGAACTCCCGCAAGAGTCGTGAGGTTGGCGAAATAATTCTCCCGGGGAAAGTGTAATTGAAAATATGGCTGATTTTCCACTGCCATTAGTGATCGCTGGTATAAATCTCAAGCCCTTCCCACCAAGCAAAAATAGGGGGGAGGGGGAGGGGGTTGGAAACTTGGTAGAGGGGGGAAGGGAGAGAAAGAGAGAGACGGTAGATTTTTAGTTTTATTATTTTATGGCTTTACTCCCCTTCTCTTACCCCCTCCCTGTTGGTGCTTGAGGTATGTGTCATCCTCTCCCCCTCCCCTCCTCCCTTACCCCCTCCTCCCTTACCCCCTCCTCTCCCCCCTTACCCCCTCCCCTCCCTCACCCCCCACCCCTGTGGTGCTTGAGGTATGTGTCATCTCCCCTCCCCCCCCGGGTCGGTACCCTTTCCAAATTTACTGGCTTGATTTGCCAGGTCAATTGAAAGGCCGGAAATTCTTGAGAGGCCATAATTCAGATTAGTCCTTTTGCGAAATACGATTATTGTGAAGTATGTTTTCCTGGTTTCTTATTCTTCCTAATTTCTTATATATTGTGTTGCTTTTTCCCCATTTTATAAGAGGCGAGTCCATGTTGTTTGGCCAGCTTATGACCTTTTGTTTGAGATTAATTAGTGTTTGTTTAATTAGTTTTATGTCACGTTGTTTTATTACTTGTAAAAAGAAATTTTATTTATTTTTTAATTTAATTCGTTGTTATGATTGGTGATCAAATGCTTCTTGGAGACGAATTTTTTTGTTACGACTTTTTATTTATAAGCAAGATATTGTTTATTTAAATGTAAGACTTTTTTTTAGAGACAAGACTTCGTCTATTCAAAGATTGGACTTTGTCTATTCAGAGACAACTTTGCCTATTCAAAGACACGACTTTGTCCATTCAAAGATAAGAGTTTATCTATTCAGAGACACTGTCTATTCAAAGACACGACTTTGTCCATTCAAAGGTAAGAGTTTGTCTTTTCAGAGACATAACTTTGTCTATTCAAAGACACGACTTTGTCCATTCAAAGATAAGAGTTTATCTATTCAGAGACACTGTCTATTCAAAGACACGACTTTGTCCATTCAAAGACAAGAGTTTATCTATTCAGAGACACTGTCTATTCAAAGACACGACTTTGTCCATTCAAAGGTAAGAGTTTGTCTTTTCAGAGACATAACTTTGTCTATTCAAAGACACGACTTTGTCCATTCAAAGATAAGAGTTTATCTATTCAGAGACACTGTCTATTCAAAGACACGACTTTGTCCATTCAAAGGTAAGAGTTTATCTGTTCAGAGACATAACTTTGTCTATTCAATCACAGGACTTTGTCTATTCAGAGAAATAAGTTTGTCTATTCAAATACAAGACTTTGTTTATTCGGACGGTACTTTATTTTGTCAATGGCAAGACTGATTTTTTTCTTGAGGCAAGACTTTCTTTTTGTCAAAGACAAGACTGATTTTTTTTGGAGTCAAGACTTTGTTTTGTCGAAGACAAGACTGATTTTTTTTCCAGAGAGGAGACTTTGTTTTGTTTAAGACAAGATAAGACTGATTTTTTTTTTCACAGATGATTTTGTTTATTCAGAGACAAGGCTGTTATTTCTGAACACAATTCTTCTTCGAAAAAAAAAGAAAAAAAAAAGTCTGTTTTGATTTCAGAGACAATGCTTTGTTTATTCGATACAAGACTGTTTATTCAAAACAAGACTTTTGCTTATTCAAAGACAGACTTATTTTGATACAGGACTACGAAATATTAATTACTGTATCAGTGAAATTTTACACCCTCATGTCTCAGTACATGACTGGTTTGGACAAAAATAAAAAAATGAAATAAAACGATAAAGTTGATTATTAATTGTAGTTTTGATATGGCTGAAGATATGATGAATGAAAACTACAATGTAGTTATTCAATAATTTAAATCCTTAACTTCTGGAAACCAATCTTACAATAGGATTGTTCCTTCTGGTATGCTTCATTGCATACTATTTTCCATTTCCTTTACTTTAGTTTTTGTTTGTTTACAATGTAATTTTTTTTATCATATTTGTTCTTTTTTTTAAGTAATTTATGACAGTTAGCTTTTGCTTGTACGAAATGGAAATCAGAATGTAACCCGCCCCCCCCCCCTCTCTCTCTCTCTCTCTCTCTCTCTCTCTCTCTCTCTCTCTCTCTCTCTCTCTCTCTCTCTATATATATATATATATATATATATATATATATATATATATATATATATGATAAATTTTGCGCATTTAGATGTGTTTTTCATATTCAAATAAGCCCTATATTTTTATACATTAATGTCTGAATTCTCCTAACGACCTCGGGATCTTTGTGTGATTTCGTCTGGGGCTCTGATCCCGAGGTCGTTAAGAGAATCCAGACATTAATGTATAAAAATATATGGCTTACTTGAATATATATGTATATGGATGTCTTGAGAGAGAGAGAGAGTGAGAGAGAGAGAGAGAGAGAGATAAACAAGACGCATTAACAAGGTATATACTCTTAATATTGGGTATGTAGATAGTAGTATTGCTTTTGGACTCCGGTCTCCGGGACACAGGGTTGCCAGTTTGGCATTTTCTGACCAAAATACTCCAAATTTGGTCTTTTTTTCGTGCTAGATACCTAAATTTTCGCCTTTTTTGAATTATTTAGCCTTTTATGCTATAATTTCGGCCTTTTTCTACTATTATGTTGGCCTTTTAAAGCTGCAATTGACCAGACGTTGGCCTTTTCTCATTTGGAAAACCTGGCAATCCTGCGCAGGACGATTCCTTGTGATGATAAATGACTCTATTCATTAGTCTGGGCCCAATTAACTTTATGGTAATATTTTAGGGCGATATTTAGCGGGATATGCTGATGATATGGCGCCTCTCGTGCAACATTAAATTGAAATATACTGGTTTTTATCATCACAGAATGTGTCTCTTAGGTGGGTTCTCGCCCGCTGATGAGCGCTGTTTGTTTTTTCGTGGTTTATGTTCCGAACATATGTTATTTACACTAGTCTCTTCATTATTGTTGTTGTTATTATTATTATTATTATTATTATTATTATTATTATTATTATTTGTTTTTTGTGGTTTATGTTCTGAACACTTGTTATTTACACTAGTCTCTTCAGTATTATTATTATTATTATTATTATTATTATTATTATTATAGATACCCACTCTTGTCTGTAAACAAAACCTTCAATTCTTCTCATCCCGCTGTGTCTCTATTGGGGAGGAAGGGAGGGTCATTTAATTTATATATTCACCGGGTAAGTATATTCAAAAATTTATTTTATAATTAAAATATCATTTTTAAATATTTAACTTAGCCGGTGAATATATAATAGCTGATTCACACCCAAGGAGGTGGGTAGAGACCAGAGTTAATTATGTTTACAGCGTATAAGCTAAGAGTTTTTCATTTTGGCAGTTATCAATATAACAAAACCAAAATAAATAGGTACCTGGTGAGGAAGTTGACTTAGACGATTACTCTGCCTTGTAAGTCTGTCTTCCTCACGGAGCCCAGCGATCCTCTTAGGATGCTGACAGACTCCCAGGAGCTCAAGTATCAAGGGCTGCAACCCATACAACAGGACCTCATCAAACCCCTAATCTGGGCGCTCTCAAGAAATGACTTTGACCACCCGCCAAATCAATCAGGATGCGAAAGGCTTCTTAGCCTTCCGAACAATCCATAAAACAATATTAAAAACATTTCAAGAGACAGATTAAAAGGATATTGGAATTAGGGAAGTGTAGTGGTAGAACCCTCACCCACTACTGCACTCGCTGCAAACGAATGGACCCAGTGTGTAGCAGTCCTCGTAAAGAGTCTGGACATCTTTTAAGTAAAATGACGCGAACACTGACTTGTTTCTCCAAAAAGTCGCGTCCATAATACTTTGCAGAGATTTATTTTGCTTGAAGGCCACGGAGGTTGCGATATCTCTAACTTCGTGCGTCTTAACCTTAAGCAAACATCGGTCTTTCTCATACAAGTGAGAATGAGCTTCTCGTATTAAAAAAATCTGATAAATTATGACAAAGAATTCTTTGATATAGGCAATGAAGGTTTCTTAACTGAGCACCATAATGCCTCAGATTTCCCTCGTAATGACTTAGTACGAGCTAAATCGAACATAAGAGCTCTAACAGGACATAATACTCTTTCCAGTTCGTTGCCTATGATCTCTGATAAGCAAGGAATATCAAAAGATTTAGGCCAAGGACGAGAAGGCAGTTCATTTTTGGCCAGGAAACCAAGTTGAAGTGAACAAGTGGCTTTTTTTTTTCTTTTTTCTGTAGAAAAGCCGATGTTCTTACTGAAGGCATGAAGTTCACTGACCCTTTTAGCCGGAGCCAAGCACACTAGGAAAAGTGTCTTGAGGGTGAGATCCTTCAGGGAGGCTGAATGTAATGGCTCAAACCTGTCTGACATGAGGAACCTTAGGAGCACGTCTAAGTTCCATCCAGGAGTTGCCAAACGACGTTCCTTAGAGGTCTCGAAAGACTTAAGGAGATCTTGGAGATCTATATTGTTGGAAAGATCTAAGCCTCTATGTCGAAAGACCGAAGCCAACATGCTCCTGTAGCCCTTA
>NC_090733.1:137988900-138007708 GCF_036898095.1 Palaemon carinicauda | reverse complement strand
TACGAGGATGGAGATGAAGGACTCCGCTCTACAGGATACTGGAGTAATGGCGTGGGATCACTAAGAAGATCCCAGAGTCCTTTCTTCCTACGACTTCTCTGCTCCTTAGGGGTTGATTGGGTGGAGGGGAAGAGACGGAGAGGGGAAGGAGAGCAGAGACCCAGACGAGAGAGAGAGAGAGAGAGAGAGAGAGAGAGAGAGAGAGAGGAGTCCGCGGGCCATTACCCGGCCGGAAGGCCCATGGACCGCGGTAAAAGCAGGTTGACCGCTCACAACAAAAACCCCTTTCCTCTTCCCCTCACTTCCCCTCTCCTCCTTCCCCTCAGACCTTTGCCTCTCCCGCAACAACCACTTTCCACTCTCTCTCTCTCTCTCTCTCTCTCTCTCTCTCTCTCTCCAGCCTTGGCTCGTTTCTTATTATTTCTTTAAATGTAAGTTTTTTTAAGGGAAAAAGGGTATTATTTAAAGAGAATATTAGGAAGACATGAAGGATAGAAATTACTTATGAGAAAGAGGATCTCTCTCTCTCTCTCTCTCTCTCTCTCTCTCTCTCTCTCTCGTCTTAGTTCGTTTCTTATTTCTTTAAATGTAAGTTATTTAAGGGAAAGGGGTATTATTTAAAGTGTGTATCAGGAAGACATGAAGGATGGAAATTACTCATGAGGATAGGAAGGGCTCAGGAGGGGGGGGGCCTCAGGAGGGGGATCAAGGGGGGATACGGGGATAAGAGGGAGAAAAATCCCCTTATAAACTCCCTACGCCACACTAATTCCCCCCCCCCCCCTTCAGAACTGAAGGTCGTAAATCGAAAAAACCCGAGATGATAGATGGACGTATAAAATGAAAATCAGACCGGGAAAGACGTGAAATATCCCCGGAGGGGGGTGGGGGGTGTTCCTCCCCCCCTTAAAAAAGAAAAAAAAATCTATATTAAAATTACGATAATATGCGGCAGAGGCCGAAGTAGATTGAAGGGAAAAAATAATAAAGAGAATGGCTGATAATGAAAGGTATCCGGGGGGACGAAAAAGTAAAAAAAAATAAGTCATTAAAAGTGATGAGGATCAAAGCAACTAAAAGCAATATTGCTGGAAGGAATGGAGAGAGAGAGAGAGAGAGAGAGAGAGAGAGAGATTCTGTTTTGTCTAATGTTAACCGTCTTTTATTTAATTCTCTATAATTACCCATGACTGTATTGAGAGAGAGAGAGAGAGAGAGAGAGAGAGAGAGAGAGATTCTGTTTTGTCTAATGTTAACTGTCTTTTATTTAATTCTCTATAATTACCCACGGCTGTATTAAGAGAGAGAGAGAGAGAGAGAGAGAGAGAGAGAGATTCTGTTTTGTCTAATGTTAACTGTCTTTTATTTAATTCTCTATAATTACCCATGACTGTATTAAGAGAGAGAGAGAGAGAGAGAGAGAGAGAGAGATTCTGTTTTGTCTAATGTTAACTGTCTTTTATTTAATTCTCTATAATTACCCATGGCTGTATTAAGAGAGAGAGAGAGAGAGAGAGAGAGAGAGAGAGAGATTCTGTTTTGTCTAATGTTAACTGTCTTTTATTTAATTCTCTATAATTACCCATGGCTGTATTAAGAGAGAGAGAGAGAGAGAGAGAGAGAGAGAGAGAGATAAAGATAGATAAATAAGGATATAGAGAAAAAAAAAAGAGAGAGAGAGAGAGAGAGAGAGAGAGAGAGGAGAAACAGGGATAAAGATAGATAAATAAGGATATATATACATATATATATATATATATATATAGAGAGAGAGAGAGAGAGAGAGAGAGAGAGAGAGAGAGAGAAAGAGAGAGAGAGAGAGAGAGAGAGAGAGAGAGAGAGAGAGAGATTCTTCTATTGGGTAGAGTATGGTAAAGGTAAATCTATTTTCTTTCTGAGGTTTTCTTACACGTCTATATTTTTATATATATTCAAATTGTTTACTATTTTCATTAAATATGTCCACGAAAATGTCAATGATTATAGTTATTGTTAAATAATCTATTTTTTCTATACAACAGTCGTTAGTTATTACCATATCATAAAATTATTTACTTATTTCACAAAATATGTTCACGAAAATGTCAGGTATAGACATTGTTAATGAATAATTTATTTCCATAAAATAGTCTATATTTATATCCATATTTCTAAATTATTTACTAATTTCACAAAATATGTTTAGGAAAATGCCAAGGATTATAGTAATTGTTAAGTATTCATTTTTTTCCATACAATAGTCTTCAGCTATTCCCATATCATAAAATAATTTAATAATTTCACAAAATATGTTCACGAAAATACCAGAGTTTAATCACTTAACTAAATTCTAACAGAACCTCTTAATACATTATTAGAAATAAACTTCCATAGGTTAAGGTAGGGTTGTGGTGGCCTGGTGGAAGCGTCCTTGCTTCGTGATTGCCAGACTGGGGTTCGAGCCCCACTCAAACTCGTTAGTTCCTTAGGTCGCTGAAACCTCACCATCCTTGTAAGCTATGGATGGAGGCTTTGGGGGCGCCTATAGGGCTACCTGCTGAGTCATCAGCAGCCATAGCCTGGTTTTTCTTGTTCCTAGCTTGGGGGGAGGGGGGCATAGGCGCTGATCTTATGTAATATGGTCAGTCTCTTTGGCATTATTATTATTATTATTATTATTATTATTATTATCATTAGCTAAGCTACAACCCTAGTTAGAAGAGCAAGAAGCTATAAGCCCATGGGCTCCAACAAGGAAAAATAGCCCAGTGAGGAAAGGAAAGAAGGAAATAAATAAACTATATAATTAGTAATTAAAAATTAAAATAAAATATTTTAAAAGACAATAAAATTAAAACATATTTGCTATATAAACTATAAAAAGACTTAGGTCAGCCTGTTCAACATAAAAACATTTGCTGCGAGTTCGAACTTTTGAAGTCCTACTTTTTCAACTACTCGATTAGGAAGATAGGTCGATGTCACTGTCCCTTGCCTCTGCCATTCATGAGCGGCCTTTAAACCCTTAAAAATGTCTATACACGAAAGCACGATCGTGAATAACATACATCTATCAACTGCTGTTAGCAAGACTGGAATTCACTAAAAAATTCGTCAATACACTTAAAAAAAAATATTAGTTTATGGATTAGCTGCTAGGCTCATATCCCTTGAAAATTGATCTACTTTGTACTTTTAAAACTTGTATATGTGAAAAAAGGTAAAATTAAGTGCATTAGGAGTCATGAAACACATCTAGCTCACCACAATAATTATCGACCTATATTTCATATACTCGATCCATAGACCACACTAAATAATCATAATCAATAAACAATAATATAAAAACATCAATAAAATTCCAATAAAGAATTCCATTACTTTTTTTCCTCTCTATTTTTATAAGGGTTACGTATCTCTAATGGTATAGAAACGATTTCTAAAACACTTTCATGTTAATGGGCAAGTTATTACAAACTTTACAAAGTATATACATAGTTTTATTGCAATAAACAATAAATGGATGGAATCATTTGTGAAAACGAGTGTAATATTACTCTTCCCCACTTTTCATATTTAATATTTTATTTCCCGCTTTTTACCGTCAACTCATGAATTTAATTTGGAAAACAAATGCGTATATTTTTTTTTAAGCATTGGACTGCACCGTACTAAATAAGTCTCTCTCTCTCTCTCTCTCTCTCTCTCTCTCTCTCTCTCTCTCTCTAACTGATGTCTATGATTCCACTTTAGAGATCAAACATTCCTTGCGACCAATTAACTAAGATATGGTTTCTCCACAAACAACAGTTAATAACTGTCAATCTATATACTCACGTACATCAATAAACACACACACATATATGTCTGAAGAGGTTAACCAGTCTTAAAAGATCAAGCAGTCTTAAGAGGTCAATAGCCTTAAGATGTCAAACAGTCTTAAGATGTCTAACAGCCATAGGACGTCAAACAGTCTTGAAGAGGTCAAACCGTCTGAAGATGTCAAACAGTCTTGAAGAGGTTAAAATGTCTTGAAGAGGTCAAACAGTCTTAAGAGGTCAAACAGTCTTAAGGAGGTCAAGCAGTCTTAAGGAGGTCAATTAGCCATAAGAGGTCAAACAGTCTTGAAGAGGTCAAACAGTCTTAAGAGGTCAAACAGCCCTAAGAGGTCAAACAGCCTTAAGAGGTCAAACCGCCTTAAGAGGTCAAACAGCCTTAAGAGGTCAAACAATTCAAAAATATAAGAAAAAAAATTGCCAGAATGTACTCTTCGCAATTGAAACCTTTATCTGATATGGGATGGTTAGTAAAGTTTATGTGTATAGCAGACACATTTAACCTTTTCAGCGACCTTGATATTTCTCTTCAAGGATTTTGGACAGACATTTTTCCGCATGAATATCAGAAGAAGACGTAAAAAAAATAAAAAACCTCTTCTCCCAGGAAACCTACCCTTTTTCACTTCCGAAAAAAACTATTCATGAACATTCTTAGAAAACCATGTTTTTACCAGCAATCAAGCTCCTTTCGCATCACACACTCCAACTTGATATCCTTTCAATTCGAATGGGTCCTAATGAGGACATACGCTGATGCAAATCAACGCCCAATCATTTCATTCAAATTACCCTATTGAGTGAATTGTCATTATGGAAATCCAAACCCAATCACGTGTGCAAGGGGGTTAAATTTCAACCTAGCAGGATTTTTTTTATTGCTGCCGAAGTAAATGATTATAATAATAATCATAATAATAATAATAATTATCATAATTATTATAATTATAATAATAATAATAATCATAATAATAATAATAATAATAATAATTATTATAATAATAATAATAATAATAATAATAATAATAATAATAATAATAATAATAAATTCCCTGTTGTTGCCCTTGGGCTTATAACATCTAGCTTTTCCATCTGGGGTTGTAGCTTAGCTAATAATAATAATAATAATAATAATAATAATAATAATAATAATAATAATAATAATAATAATAACATTTCCCTGTTGGTGTCCTTGAGCTTATAGCATCTTGCTTTTCAAACAAGGGTTGTAGCTTAGCTAGTAATAGCAGTAGTAGTAATAATAGTAGTAGTAGTAGTAGTAGTAATAATAATAAATAATAATAATACTAATAATACTAATAACAATAATAATAATAATAATAATAATAATAATAATACCAAATAAAAAATAATTGCAGATCTCGCGAGCAAAATAAACAACGATGCTGCGGAACAAATATAGTTTTCTTTTTATCAGTCATTTCTATGTTTGCACCCACAGGAGAGTATGGCTATTTGCCCCGCTGAGGTATACAATTAGCATTACCCCGTGGGAATTTCATTGTCTGGTACAACATGAGAATATTAGCGACGATGCTTCGGTGGGGGGGGGAGGGTAATTTACCCCCTCCGCATCACCTGGGACTCTAATTACGGGACAATCAAGGTTGCCAGGTTTTCTAAATGAGAAAAGGCCAACTTATAAACAACGGAAGCTCTAAAAGGCCAAAAACCATTAGTAGAAAAAGGACAAAAAATATAGCATTTATGGCCAATCATTTTCAAAAAAGGCCAAATTGAGATAATTGGCACGAAAAAAGGCCACAATTGAGGGGTTTGGTCTGAAAAAGGCCAATTTGGCAATCCTGCCAATACGGGTACAGAACCCATGCAAGTTTTTTTCGGCGCCAGAAGGAAATGTATATAATGTTGACATAAGAGATATGATAATTGGTCCCTAATCGGATTTTTGTATCTTTAGATCCCAAGGGAAACTTGACAATTTCTGAAACAGAAATTCGGCCGTCGACACCACATGAGCAAATTTGATTTTTTTTTTAATAGCGATCTCGTTTTCTATACTGATGAAGAATTTAATTGTCAGGGTTACAATTACTTTGAATGTTGTTATTATTATTATTATTGTTATTGTTGTTATGATCATGATGAGGATTAGCTAAGCTACAACCCTAGTTGGAAAAGCAAGATGCTATTGCCCAAGGGCTGAAACAGGGAAAAATAGCCCAGTGAGGAAATGAAATAAGGAAATGAATAAACGATATGGAAAATAATGAACAATTAAAAATATCTTAAAAACAGTAACATCATCAAAACATGTATTTCATATATAAACTATAAAAAGACTTAGGTCAGCCTGTTCAACATAAAAACATATGTTGCAATTTTAAACTTTTGAAGTTCTATCAATTCAACTACCCAATTAGGAAGGGCTCTTGTAGTCCAGTAAATCTAGCCCAAAATAGGGGGTGACCCAGGACAAATTGCCAGAAAAACGAAACCACTTTCATATGTTTAAGTTAGACCTGCCACATGATATATCAAAAATGTAGAAAAATATATTTGGTGGAACATGGTAAAATATGCAAATTAAGGTAGCCATTACTAAAATTTCTGTTTTTGCCTATACTGACAAAAGTAATAGAGCTAGACTTATGAAAATGATATCCATACCCATGTTTTCATGGTCAAGGAATCATATGAGACCAATCTTAGGGATTTGTGATGATTACATCATAATGAATTCAATATGGTTGCCGTGGTAAGCACGAAAAAACTGAAAATCGCAGTAACTTTTACAGAATCCCACCAAAGACAGCAAACTTGGTGTCTATGTGAATGATTATTGAGCTTTCACATGTAGTAGTTATGAGGACTCTCCACAAAATGATGATTAAAAACCAGGACAGATGTTATAAGTCCAAACTGGAGAGTGGTACTAGGTGTTCCGGATGAGAGTAAATGTAACCCTGCCTAATGCACGAGACCCGCCTCTGTCATATAGAAGAAATGCCTAAACTGTTTAACCATCATGTTTATTCAGAAGGTCGGGTTAAAAAACCAAGCTTTCATTCTAATATACCAAACTTTGCTTTGTTTTTTAACCCGACCTTCTGAATAAACATGATGGTTAAACGGTTTAGAGGCGGGTGTCGTGCATGAGGCAGGGTTACATTTACTCTCGTCCGGAACACCTAGTACCACTCTCCAGTTTGGACTTATAACATCTGTCCTGGTTTTTAATCATCATTTTGTGGTGAGTCCTCATAACTACTACATGTGAAAGTTTGAGCTCATTCTTTACTTATTTTAACACACTTCTGATCAGTTTCTCTATTTTGCAGGATGCTTGACTGTGTGTTCTGTGGCAAGCCAATTCACAATGGTGAGGCGCTGACAAAGCTGACGCAAAAGGGATGTGATGGAATTGCAAGGGCCTGTGTTGAACGGAATGAAACTGTTGCTGTGGCACCTGGACAACAAATACATACATTGTGTCGCAATAATTTCATCAATCCAAATTGCATACAAAGAGACAAACGTAAGCTTGACGAAGAGGACAATCAATCGAATGACAATCGTTTTAGTCTCCGTTCAGCAACTCCAACCCATTCTATCAAGGACCATTGCGTATTCTGTGGTGTAGGCGATAGATACAATGGGAGGAAGACAGACTATAAACTCATTTCAGTGCGAACAAAAATATATTCCAAAAGTATCATGGAATGTTGTGATAAACGCAATGACTCATGGTCTGAGACAGTGAAAGCAAGATTAGTTGTTGCTGGAGAAGACCTTTTTGCAGCTGAGGGTGTCTATCACAAGGCTTGTGACTCGAACTTTAGAAAGGGCAATCAGATACCACAGTTCCTCAGCTGTACAAAAAATGAGTACGGCACCAGTGCAAAAAAAAATAAAAGTTGGATGCCCAGGGGATTCAGAAAAAGAATCTGCTTTCCTTAAAGCTGTTGAAAATTTAGAAGCAAATGATGTAGAACAGACAACTGTCAACGATATAATCACAAAGATGGCAGAACTATTAGGACCCAATTGTGAACCGTATACGTTTAAACATACGAAAAAAATGCTTCAGAAACACTTTGGTGACAGCATTTTGATAACTGAGATTAATGGTACTGAAAATGTTGTGACATTCAGGCGTAAGGCACAATCTATACTCAACAATTTCTATCAGCAATCAAGGCAGCTTGACTGTGAGTTAGAAAAGTTACGAATGGTAGAGGCAGCCGCCAACTTAATTAAGAGCGACATAAAGTCAATCATTCAGTCCAAGGAGTTATATCCGAGTACACTTGAGATGGCTTCAACTGAGAAGACTCTGTCATATCTACCAAATTCATTGAAACGTTTTCTTGATGTCCTATTTGTTGGAAAGGAGAAGAATTTAAAGATAAGCTCAGTTGGTCAAGCAATGATGCAGGCAACCCGCCCTAGGGTTATCACTGCTCCACTCCAGCTAGGCCTGGGTGTTCAGTTACATCATCACTTTGCTTCTAGATTTCTGTTAGATACCCTGTACCAGCATGGATTTACATCCTCCTACTCCGAGGTACTTAAATATGAACGATGTGCAGCTGTAAGCGCAGGCATTGACATTCCAGGTTTTCTTCAAGGTCACTTTATGCAGTATGTGGCAGATAATGTCGACCACAACATCAGAACACTTGATGGCAGTGGAACTTTCCACGGAATGGGAATTATCACCGCGATCACTCCCAAAATTGACCATGCATCAGTAATCAAACGTATAAGTATGTCTGCAGAGGACATTGCAAAGGTTGGGAGGATACGTATACATCAATTCTCTCCAATGAATGAAGGCTTGGCTACATTGAAGTATGAGAAACTGAAGGGAGATGATGAAATGCTAGGAGACAGGCTCATGGACATAGACCTGTTATGGAAAGTGTCATTCTGTGCGAAACCTCGCCGACCTGGATGGTCCGGGATGGTGCAGCTGATAACTCATGGTGAGCATCCAGGACAGGCATCTACTATGTTTTTGCCCATGATAGACTTAAACCCAAGTGATATGAATTGTGTCTATTCTACCCTCATCTTTGTTTCTGACCATGCACATCGATATGGAGTGACACCCATAATAACGTTTGACCAACCTCTCTGGTGGAAAGCCATGACAATAGTGGAAAGTGAAGATCCAAGCACACAGCTACATTCAGTTATAATCCGTCTTGGAGGTTTCACACTTTAATGAGTTTTCTCGGGAGCATAGGACACTTGATGGCCGGAACTGGACTCCAAGAATTGCTGGAAATGATCTTTGCTTCCAATACCGTTACACACATTATGAGTGGAAAGGCTGTTGCAAGGGCTGTACGTAGTCACCTGTTGCTTGACACTGCTTTGAACACAGCTTTGATTGCAAAAACATTCGGCCTTCAGCTAAATGGCACCTCTGCTACAGAAGATCACGACGATGAGGATAGTTCAACGGTCATGGAGTTTCAGGATGATAACACCTTTGAGGATATAGATCCTTTATCGGTTTCAGTTCTTAATGGTGCGGAAATCCCTCTCCCAACTGAAATTCAGGAACTTGGAATTTTAGTTGATGAACTTCTAGAAGGACAAATGGTACCATCTGAGATAAGTTCATCACCAGCATTCCATTCTGTCAAGGAAAGATTACTGAATGCACTAAATGCAGTAGAACATAAAACAGGGAAACTGTGGGTTACGTATATGAAATTGATTGACATTGTTCGGAACTTCCTGAGGTCCGAACGAACAGGTGACTGGAAGTTGCATCTTGCAACCTTGCAAAATATGTTGCCTTATTTTGCTGCCTCTGGACATAACTTGTACACAAAGTCGGTGTACCTATATCTGCAGAAAATGTGGAAGCTGGAGGATTCCAATCCAGATATCTACTCCAACTTCATGGACGGTTTGCACGTCGTGCGAAGGTCGGATCGTTATTGGGCAGGACTGTCCCCAGATTTGGTTATAGAACAAGTTCTCATGAGAAGCCTTAAAACAACGGGTGGTTTGACGAGAGGACGGGGTATGACAGAAACACAGCGACTGTTATGGTGTCTGTCCAGACCTATTTGCGCAGAGGTCAATGATGCCATGCAGCAACTGACTTCAGTTAAGTATGCAACAAGTGAGCAGCATAAAGATCTGTCAAAGGCACGTCAGGCAAAGGACATAGCCGATACCAACAAACTCGTTTCAATACTGGCAGAAAGGAATCCATTTGAAGAAAGTATGTCATTGCAAAATATTGTGACAGGGGTAGCTACTAGAGAGGACGTTAATGTAGAGTTAGCCAAGGAAGTTGGACAGAAAATTCTTGAGGATATGACAGGAAATATTGTTAATCAATATGTATTCCGGAAACGAAATCAGGTTATAACACCAGAATCAAAGTCAACTATCAAAATTGATGGGGAGAAAGTGAACATCGATCCCCAGCTACTGTTTCAGAGACTGGTGATCGCCGGAACACAGGCTACAGATCTGCTGGATGCCTTTCAGTATGAACTATGCTCTTATCCACCAGCTCTGTTTGAGACCAGGCACGTTCAGCTTAAAGCCAACAAACCAGCCCTTGCAAAAGCTATTTGGGATTTGATCCCACAGGATGATCGTCCGGACAAACCTTCCAATTGCCAATATGTACTCGATGGTGGTGCCCTACTTCACAGGATTCCATGGCAAATTGGAGACACCTATAAGTCGATCCTTCAAAGGTACACGTCATATGTGAAGAAACGTTATGGAAAGGCAGTCATCGTTTTTGATGGTTACACCAGTGGGCCATCAACGAAAGATAGTACCCATCAAAGACGCCTAGGAACGCGCCAAGGAAGAGCAGTCAATTTTCAAACTCAGATGTCGCTCAAGATCAAAAAAGAGGAATTCCTATCAAATGATGAAAACAAGCAACGTTTCATTAATTTGCTTGGTGATTCCCTTGAAGCTGCTGGTTGTGAAGTTCACCACGCAAAAGATGATGCTGATCTACTTATTGTCCAGACCGCAATAAAGGTTGTGTCGCAGTGTAATGTTATTCTCGTTGGAGATGATACAGATCTTCTTGTCCTTCTATGTTATCATACTAAGAATGTGAAGTATAATATGTTCTGGAGGCCCGAGCCTAAAAAGGGAAAAAAGGAGCAACTTCTGAACATTGGACATGTATGTCAGAAACTTGGAGATGATCTTTGCAATAGCATTCTTTTTGTCCATGCGTTCCTTGGCTGTGATACAACTTCACGTGTCTTTGGTTATGGAAAGGGTGTGGCACTGAAGTTGGCACAGGACAGTGAATACTTTTGTGACCTTGCTAAGGTGTTTGGCAACTATGATTCCAGCGAGGATGAAATAATTCAGGCAGGGGAGAAAGCTATGCTTTGTGTGTACAAGGCAAAACCAGATGGCAATCTGGATTCACTGAGACACCACAGGTTTCAAGAATTAGTTGCCACTAGCAAAAAAGTTATTCACCCCAAATCATTGCCACCAACTTCAGGGGCAGTAAAGTACCACAGTTTCCGTGTTTTCCACCAAGTTCAGGCGTGGAAGGGTAACAGCCTGAATGCTGAAAATTGGGGGTGGAAGATCATCGAAGGAAAAATGTTCCCCCTTATGACTGATTTGGACGTTGCTCCAAAATCACTATTGGAAGTGGTAAGATGCAAATGCAAGACAGGGTGCGGAAAACGTTGTGGGTGCAGACGACTGGGTCTTGACTGTACACCAGCCTGCAGTGAATGCAGGGGGATCTGTGAGAACATGAACTTGGAGAACACTGACGAGACTTCAGATGATGATCGTGATATCTTGGGCATGTGAACCTACATTTAAGGAGAATTAACTGGCATGCCTTGGTTTCAATTTCAACAAACTGACACCTGCATTATAGATAAATAGACTCATTTACCATGAAAACCTATAAATAGACACCAAGATTGTTGTCTTCGGTAGGATACTGTCGAAGTTATTGCGATTTTCAGTTTTTGCGTACCAACCATGGCAGCCATATTGAATTCATTATGATGTAATCATGACAGCTCCCTGAAATTAGTCTCAAATGATTCTTCGACCATGAAAACATGGGTATAGACACCATTTTCATAATTCTAGCTCTATTACTTTTGGCAATATAATCAAAAACAGATATTTCGACAATGGCTACCTTGAATTGCATATTTCACCATGTTCCACCAAATATATATTTCTACATTTTTGATATTTCTTTTAGCATGATAATTAAAAGTCATTGCAAGTAATTTCATTTTTCTGGCAATTTGTCCTAGGTCAAATGGTAGATTTACTGGACTATTGGTAATGTGTGGTAATGTATTTTATAGAGATCCCGTTTTCTATAATGAAGACGACTAATTGTCAGTGTTACAATTACCTTGAATAGGTGAAGGGTTCAGGAAGGGGAGATTTCTGGGAGACTGAGACAGGCAAGAAATCCGGGGTAATATACATCTCAAGGAATGACAAAGATGTTGGCCAGGGCACCAGCCACCCGTTGGGATACTACCACTAGAGAGTTATGTGGTCTTTTGACTGGCCAGACAGTGTTATATTGAATCCTTCTCTCTCGTTACGATTCATTTTCCCTTTGCCTAGACATACACCGAATAGTCTGGCCTGTTCTTTACAGATTCTCCTCTGTCATACACCTGACAACACTGAGATTACCTAACAATTCTTCTTCACCTAAGGGGTTAACTACTGCACTACATTTATGCAATGGCTACTTTCCTCTTGGTAAGGGAAGAAGAGACTCTTTAGCTATGATAGGCAGTTCTTCTAGAAGAGGAACACTCCAAAATCAAACCATTGTCCTCTAGTCTTGGATAGTGCCATAGCTTCTGTACCATGGTCTTCCACTGTTTCTTGAGTTAGAGTTCTCTTGCTTGAGGGTACACTTGAGCACACTATCCTATCTTATTTTTCTTCCTCTTGTTTTGTTAAAGTTTTTATAATCTTATATAGAAAATATTTATTTTAATGTATTTTTCCTTGTTTCCTTTCCTCTCTTTGCTATTTTCCCTGTTAGATCCCCTTCGCTTATAGCATCGTGCTTTTCCAACAAGGGTTGTAGCTTAGCAAATAATAATAATAATAATAATAATAATAATAATAATAATAATAATAATAATAATAATAATACAGTATGATGCATAATACCTAATGGTATTCATTGCATAATCTAAGTATAATGATTAATAACATATGTATAACAATAAATATGGAACTCCATTAAAGAAAAATTAGAATATTCATTCAATATCATATATTCACTGGGACAATAAAATGTTCAGGCTTATTAATTTTGAGCTTGACCCTTTGATGGGTGACTTTTCGAGTTAAAAAATTTGAATGAATATTGCCAGTGACATGGCTGATACGTGTATATTTTTTTCCCTAACTTGAAATAAGAATTTATTCATTAATCCTTCGCAAGATACGCTACATACAATTTTCAACTCTTGATCATTATGTCCCTTCAATTTAATCTATTTGTTTCAATTCTTACTATGATCAGGAACATTAGGATACTAAATGGTATTAAATCTAATATTTTTCTATTATTTTATTTTTGTGATTTTATCAATATGATTATTGACTGATTTATTTATAGTCTTTTATTATGATCAGGAACGTTAGGATACTAATTGAATTAAATTTAAAATCTTTCTATTTTATTTTTGCTATTTCATCCATCTGGTTATCTATTTATCTAATTATATTTTTTTTATGATAAAAAACATTATGATATAATGGTATCCCGTTTAATATCTTTCTACTATTTCATTTTTGATGTTTTATCAATCTGATTATTGATTTATTTATATTTTATTATGATCAAGAAAGTTAGGATACTAATTGTATTAAATTCAATATCTTTCTACTATTTTCTTTTATTTAATTGTGCATTGTTTTCTATTTGTGATCAAAAGAAAAAATATTAATCAGAAAATCCTAATTATGTGATAAGTAAGTTTACTTCCAGTACATAATTAAAATAAAATGCAAAGAACAGGTTATTCATTTAAACCCTTTTTCAAAATCAAAATAATAATTCAATGTATATAAATAGAGATATATTTAAAGATATATATATATATATATATATATATATATATATATATATATATATATATATATATATATACATATATTTATATCTATATATATATGAAATATATATATAAATAATTATGGTAAATGTAATAGGAAAAGATGCATACATACATCCAAACATACAGTATAACCCCCAAAAAACTAGTGAATGTAACAGACTAGGATAAACACACGTAATCATGAATGCATTAACGAGATGTCTTCTTGCAAAAAAAAAAAAAAAAAAAAAAAAAAAAAAAAAAAAAAAAAAAAAAAAAAAAAAAAAAAAAAAACCTAAACGTTGTACTATCCTACAACAAAGTAATTAACACTTTTTGCATACAATATAAGCGCAAAAAAATCAAGATGACTTCCCATTAATAACACTACTAATTCCAGAAAAGAATAATTTAAGGATTTGCGATTTGAAAAATGAGAAGATAAATGCCGGTAATATTCTCAAATGGGAGACCTAGGTAGCTTTCCTTTAAAACTCCCGTTGCCCAATACGAACTTCAGGTCACAAAAGTAATTACTCCGCTAAATTATAATATCAATCACACACTTTTACCGCTGCAAATGAACTCTCCGGACAAAGTTCCCCAACACTGATAAGGGATAATAGTGGATTGGTAGAGGAGGGAGGGGGGGGGGGGGAATTTTGCAGTAGTGTAAGGAAAGGAGGGGGTGGAATTTTGCAGTAGTGGGGGGAGAGGAGGGGGAAGTTTTGCAGTAGTGGAGGAAAAGGCGTGTGCTCGAGGGAAGGAGGGGCCTGGAAGGAAGGAGGGAAAGGAAGGGTGAATTTTGTAGTAGTGGAGGGATAGGAAGGGATAATTTTGCAGTAGTGGAGGGAAGGGAGGTGGGGGGGGGAGGGATTTTGCAGTAGTGGAAGGAAAGATGGGGGAAAATTTTAGTTGTGAAGGGAAAGGAGGGGGGGAATTTCCAGTAGTGGAAGAATAGGAGGGGGGGTTATTTTGCAGTTGTGGAGGGAAAGGAGGGGGGGGGAATTTGCAGCAGTGGGAGGAAAGGAGGGGGTATTTTGTAGTAGTGGAGGGAAAGGAGGGGGCGGGGGAATTTAGAAGGTGTGAATTGAAAGAAGGTGGGGGGGGGAATTTTGCAGTAGTGGGAAGAAAGGAGGGGGTAATTTTGCAGTAGTGGAGGGAAAGGAGGGGGGGATTTTGCAGTTGTGGCGGCAAAGATGGGGGGAGTTTTACAGTTGTGGAGGGTAAGATGAAAGAAATTTTGCAGTTGTGGAGGAAATTATTTCCAATATTTAGATAAGGAGAACCATCTCCTTTGTTTTAATAACAATGATCATTTTACATATTAAAAACTGATATTGATAGTTAAATATTTATAAGGAGCGGTGAATTTTCCAGTTGTAGAGGGAAAGGAGGGGGGGGAGTTTTGCAGTAGTAGAGGGGAATGGGGGGGGGGGAAATTTTGCAGTAGTGGAGGAAAAGAAAGGGAAATTTTACAGTTGTGGAGGGAAGGGGGGGGGATTTTGCAGTAGTAGAGGGAAAGGAGGGGTAATTTTCCAGTAGTGGAGGGAAAGGAGGAGGGGGGATTTTGCAGTAGTGGATGGAAACGAGGGGGAGTTTTGCAGTAGTGGAGGGAAAGGAGGAGGCAATTTTGCAGTAGTGGAGGGAAAGGAGGGGGCAATTTTGCAGTAGTGGAGGGAAGAGGGAGAAGGAGTGAGGGTGAATTGAAGTAAGGCAAGGAAGCAGAAGAAAGAAGAAAATGTGAACTAAAAGAAGAAATATAAGGTGGATAAAAAAATGAATAAAATCTCAGTGAAGAGAAGTGAATGTGCGGAATAAATGGGAGCTAGAAACAAACATAAAAGAACCGAGAAGGTGAGGAAGACGAGAATATGAAAGGAAAATGATAAATTAAAAAAATAAAAGAAAGGGAAGAAGATTGAAATGAGAGAGGAAAGCGAGAGATATAATTATACAAATATTTAAGACGGAAGGTGAAGAAAACATGAGAAAAAAGCAAGTGAAAGAGGATGTGGGGAGAGGCGTGAGACGATAAGAGAGAGAATAATAGATAATAAGGGTTAGAAATTGTCCTAAATCGTGGAATGTTGCCGTGGTTGAAGAGAGATTTGATAGTCAAGAAGTAATTATGTTGGGATATATTAATCGTAAGAAAGAAGTATATGGTGAAGTAGGGTATGAGAGAGAGAGAGAGAGAGAGAGAGAGAGAGAGAGAGAGAGAGAGGAGAGAGAGAGAGAGAGAGAGAGAAATAACGTGTATCAATAAGAAATATTGGAAAAGAAATTTAAAAAACTTGCAAAACTTTAGGGTACAGAAGTCTACATATCGCCCCTGACCAGCCCTGTGGTTGGAATTTTATTTTTTTTCATTATCAAGAAGTTTACCTTATCAAAGGGTGGCTCTACACAAAAATTTACATATTGTTACTGTCAATTTCAGACCACTCTTTGTAAAATTATGTAAGAATTTCTTAGCAGAAAACTTCCGTGCAATTACACAATGCTAACCACTAACCCGTCGACCCCTGTAACATAAAATGCATCATTCATCGCTATCTTACAACTGGATCCTGCTCCAGTATCATCCGAAGAAATACGCGCTAGATCGTCAGCCGGGCAAGCCAAATCACATCAGTAACCTCCCTAGTAAACAATGGTCCCGGGCAAGGATCGACCTGCAGCCATGAGATAAACTGCAAAATTCGTATTGTATACTGTACTCAACCACTTATTTTTTTCAGCAACTCACTTTCAATTCTAAATAGATGGTTTACGAAAACATTAGAATCTGGTGCTTTTGCACCATCTGCGTTTTCATTTGTACACACACACACACACACACACACACACACACACACACACACACACATATATATATATATATATATATATATATATATATATATATATATATATAAAGGCAGGATTTACAAGTAAGTATTCAATAACTGGCCATATCCATGTAATTAACTTGCAAATGTATAAATAAACAGATCATGACAAACCACTATGTATGGCATAGATAGACCATGACATGGCTTTTGATTCTGTCAAAACCTCAGCGGTAATGAAGGCCCTTCAATGACAAGGTATAGATGAATCTTCTCTTAGAAGACTTGAAGATATCTATACACGATATCTTTGAGGCTTTTGTTCTACAGTGGACTAGTAACGGCTGATGGTGATGATGATATACATACATATATAGTATATAAATATAATATATATTTATATATATCATAAATATGTGCGTGCAATGCTTATCCTCTTTACTCCACTGCACCAGACATAAACTACGATCTTGCCAGTATATACCCCAAAACTGTATAAACAAACATTATGAGCAAGAGAGTGACGTTCTGGCACATCAACCCTCTACTGTTACCCTTGAAAGGTGGATCACACCTTCAGCGCAAAGTTAATTTGGACCTTAAAAGCAAAAACTCTGACACGAGCACCGAGATCATCTCTGGACCTCGAGCATCTATAATGAAAGGGAGATGCAGACTCTTAATTTCGGCCCCGATCAAATGTGCATCTTGCAAAAAAAGTGATGCATTAGGCATAGCCGACCGCTCCTTTATGAGTATTCATCAGGTAATGAAAAGATGAAAGAGGCGAAAACTGTATACAACCTTAAGAGCAGCTTATGTAAAACGCATATACTCATTTCCTCCAGTGTAAAAATGACCTCGCTTTAGTTCCTCCGTATTTACACTTCTTTCTCTTTATCTCAAACGGTAATAGGTAGTAGGTTGGCCAGGGCACCAGCCACTCGTTGAGATACCACTGCTAGAGTGTTAAGGTGTCCTTTGACTAGCCAGACAGTACTAAATTGGATCTTTCTCTCTGGTTACGGTTCACTTTCCCTTTGCCTAAATATACAGCGAATAGTCAGGCCTATTCTTTACAGATTCTCCTCTGTCCTGCACTGTATTTGTTCAGTGGCAACTTTCCTCTTGGTAAGGGTAGACGAGACTCTCTAGCTATGGTAAGCAGCTCTTCTAGGAGAAGGACACTACAAAATCAAACCATTGTTCTCTAGTCTTGGGAATTGCCAAAGCCTCTGTACCATGGTCTTCCACTGTCTTGGGTTAGAGTTTTCTTGCTTGAGGGTACACTCGGGCCCATTATTCTATCTTATTTCTCTTCCCCTTGTTTTGTTAAAGTTTTTATAATTTTATATGAAATACTTATTTCAATGTTGTTACTGTTCCAAAAATATTTTATTTTTTTCTTGTTTCCTTTCCTCACTGGGCTATTTTCCCTGTTGGGGCCACTGGGCTAATAGCATCCCTGCTTTTCCAACTAGGGTCGTAGCTTAACAAGTACTAATAATAATAATAATAATAATAATAATAATAATAATAATAATAATAATAATAATAATAATAATAGCATCGTTGCGCTAGTATGACTCCAAGCTATTTTTCATGTTTTCCACCGTAAAATGCAAGACTCTCATATCCTTTAATTTCTATAGGAATGTCTTTTCAACTTTTCCCCTTCACCCACCAGCCCCCCCCCCCTCTCTCTCTCTCTCTCTCTCTCCTCTCTCTCTCTCTCTCTCCCTCTCTCCCTCTCTCTCCTCTACTCTCTCTCTCTTCTCTCCTCTCTCTCTCTCTCTCTCTCTCTCTCTCTCTCCCATTTATTTTCGGTTAAAATTTGACCTATGATTTTCTTATTGAATAAGTCTCCAATTCGCTAAGTAATCAATATAACCCATAATGCAAATATGTTCTATATGCAAATGAAGTCTCTCTCTCTCTCTCTCTCTCTCTCTCTCTCTCTCTCTCTCTCTCTCTCTCATGTTTATCACTATTTACAACTATTTTATACATTATTCTGAGTAGGAGAGTGTTTAAAAATGAGCATAGTTAC
>NC_090733.1:137983900-137986400 GCF_036898095.1 Palaemon carinicauda | reverse complement strand
CATATGTATTAGATAAATTATTCATTATCATTCATTTAAGAACGTAATTTTATAAACAACAGTGAAAATATCCAACAGAGAATTGTTGCATACTTATCTTTATCTTCTTAAAGGAACGAGGAATGCGTAATGAAAGACTTCCCAAAACAGTTAATGAAAGACTCTCCAGAAATACACAATGAAAAACCCCCCAAAAATTAGGTAATGAAAGACTCCCTAAAAATACATAATGACAGACTCCCAAAAATACATGAAAAGACTCATAAGAATGGGTAATGAAGGACTCTCAAAAATGCGTAATGAAAGACTCCAAAAAATACGTAATGAACGAATCGCAAAAATACGCAACGAAAGACTCCCAAAATACGTAATGAAAAACTCCCAAAAATACGCTAAAAGACTCCCAAAAGTATGTAATGAAAGACTCCCAAAAGTATGCAATGAAAGACTCCCAAAAGTACGTAAAAAAAAAACTTCCAAAAGTACGCAAAAAAGACTCTAAAAGGTACGTAAGAAGACTCCCAAAAATACACAATGAACAACTCATCAAAACAAGACTGTAAGTGAAATATATATTTCATAATGTTTACAATTACTGGAAGACTATAGCTTAAGGCAGTTATGTACAATGAACTGGAAGTTTGTTATATACTTTGAAGAATTTATATTAATATTAAACCACATTGATTGATTGATTGATTTAAAGTTTTCAGGCATCCTGACATCTAAGGTCATTGACGACGAAAAATATGGCCTTAAATCAGCAGCAGCTGCAATGCCACGTCAGTAATTTCATCGTTGATTAAAAGTCGAATATTCGTTAATTCACACGATCAGAATAAAGTTTGAAACAAACGACCACTGTGTATCACTGTTTGAGAAAACTAAAGAACATGTAATAAATTTGGGGGGACTGTGAGTAGGGCCACCTGCACACAATTAGGAAGAGTCTGTTTTTAATATGGTTTAGTCACCTCGATCCAGTGTTGGCCCTTCTCACCTGTGTCAACAGTTTTGTGATGATCTTACACTGGTAAAATAAGGAGAGAGAGAGAGAGAGAGAGAGAGGAGAGAGAGAGAGAGAGAGAGAGAGAGAGTGGCCATTTGTTATTCCACAACTAAGACGTCTCGGTTTCATGAGCATGGATATCGAGAGAGAGAGAGAGAGAGAGAGAGAGAGAGAGAGAGAGGGTTATTCCACAACTAAGACGTCTTGGTTTCTTGAGCATGGATATAGAAAAAAAAGAGAGAGAGAGAGAGAGAGAGAGAGAGAGAGAGAGAGAGAGAGAGAGTTATTCTACAACTAACACGTCTCGGTTTCTTGAACATGGATATTGCAAAAGAATGAGAGAGAGAGAGAGAGAGAGAGAGAGAGAGAGAGAGAGAGAGAGAGATTTATCTTATTGTTATTGTTTTTTTAATTGTTCATTACTTCTCTTGTTGTTTATTTCCTTTCCTCACTGGGCTATTTTCCCTGTAGGAATTCTTGGGCTTATAGCCTTTAGCTTTTCCAACTAGGGTTGTAGCTTAGCTTGTAATAATATTAATAATAATAATAATAATAATAATAATAATAATAATAATAATACAAACTGAAATTAATACAGTACTGTAGAATTTAAGATAAATACATTATATATACATCTCTCTCTCTCTCTCTCTCTCTCTTTCTCTCTCTCTCCTCTCTCTCTCTCTCTCTCTCTCTCAAATTGCGCAAAAAATGATAAAAAATAAATATAAATCAAAGATTAAGGAAACCAGAATAAAACCCTACTCTCACGTATACGTCACTATCTTCATAATAAGCGAACGGACCTACAAATCCAGATCCCTCCACTCCAACCGTGCAGGACAAGTAGGTTAAGATCCTTTTACAAAACACAGGAAATGACACAGCGCGGGGGCCATTATGAGATACCACCTCAAAGGAGATCGTATTCTGATCCTTCTAAAGCCGCACACGAGTGCGCGCACACACGCACGCACGCACACACCCCCCGACCGAAGTATAATCATTTCAGTGACGCCGAACGTAAACAATGGCGATAAGCGAAGACAAGGAGGTGAGGGAAATGAGACTTTTATTCTTCGTTAACTTGTAAAAAAAATTGTGATTTGTATTTATTTCGAGTCTTGTAAAAATTGTGATTTGTATTTATTTCGAGTCTTGTAAAAAATTGTGATTTGTATTTATTTCGAGTCTTGTAAAAACTGTGATTTGTATTTATTTCGAGTCTTGTAAAATTTGTGATTTGTATTTATTTCGAGTTTATTTATTTGGAGAAACGAGATTTTTATTCTTTGTAACTTGTAAAAAATTGTGATTTGTATTTATTTCGAGTTTATTTACTTGGGGAAACAAGATTTTTATTCTTTGTAACTTGTAAAAAATTGTGATTTGTATTTATTTCGAGTTTACCTATTTGGGGAAACGAGACTTTTATTGTTTGCAACTTGTGAAAAAATGTGATTTGTATTTATTTCGAGTCTTGTAAAAATT
>NC_090733.1:137968201-137983400 GCF_036898095.1 Palaemon carinicauda | reverse complement strand
AAGAGGATCCTATTACCCCCCATTAAATCTCCATTACATTGAATCAATCCGCGTGTAATTTTGTGACCACAAATCCAGACGAATTGGGGTGGACCTTGTAATCAAAGCGGTAGCCACACTGAGCGATTTCGCCTGACGAGGAGAGGACCCTCTTGTCAAGAACCTCTCCTCCTCCTCCTCCTCCTCCTCCTCCTTTTCTCATCTATCCCTACACCCCCAATCGCCTTCCCTCTTGTCTTTCAATCTTTCTCATGTCCCACTATCTTTTCTTCCTCCAGCTCTTCATGATCAGACAATTCTTCTTCTTCTTCTTCTTCTTCTTTCTTCTTCTTCTCCCATCTTTCTCATCTATCCCTACACCCCCAATCGCCTTCCCTCTTGTCTTTCAATCTTTCTCATGTCCCACTATCTTTTCTTCCTCCAGCTCTTCATGATCAGGACAATTCTTCTTCTTCTTCTTCTTCTTTCTTCTTCTTCTCCCATCTTTCTCATCTATCCCTACACCCCCAATCGCCTTCCCTCTTGTCTTTCAATCTTTCTCATGTCCCACTATCTTTTCTTCCTCCAGCTCTTCATGATCAGACAATTCTTCTTCTTCTTCTTCTTCTTCTTCTTCTTCTTCTTCTCCCATCTTTCTCATCTATCCCTACACCCCCAATCGCCTTCCCTCTTGTCTTTCAATCTTTCTCATGTCCCACTATCTTTTCTTCCTCCCAGCTCTTCATGATCAGACAATTCTTCTCTCTTCTTCTTCTTTCTTCTTCTTCTCCCATCTTTCTCATCTATCCCTACACCCCCAATCGCCTTCCCTCTTGTCTTTCAATCTTTCTCATGTCCCACTATCTTTTCTTCCTCCAGCTCTTCATGATCAGACAATTCTTCTTCTTCTTCTTCTTCTTCTTCTTCTTCTTCTCCCATCTTTCTCATCTATCCCTACACCCCCAATCGCCTTCCCTCTTGTCTTTCAATCTTTCTCATGTCCCACTATCTTTTCTTCCTCCAGCTCTTCATGATCAGACAATTCTTCTTCTTCTTCTTCTTTCTTCTTCTTCTCCCATCTTTCTCATCTATCCCTACACCCCCAATCGCCTTCCCTCTTGTCTTTCAATCTTTCTCATGTCCCACTATCTTTTCTTCCTCCAGCTCTTCATGATCAGACAATTCTTCTTCTTCTTCTTCTTCTTCTTTCTTCTTCTTCTCCCATCTTTCTCATCTATCCCTACACCCCCAATCGCCTTCCCTCTTGTCTTTCAATCTTTCTCATGTCCCACTATCTTTTCTTCCTCCAGCTCTTCATGATCAGTACAATTCTTCTTCTTCTTCTTCTTCTTCTTCTCTCTTCTTCTTCTCCCATCTTTCTCATCTATCCCTACACCCCCAATCGCCTTCCCTCTTGTCTTTCAATCTTTCTCATGTCCCACTATCTTTTCTTCCTCCAGCTCTTCATGATCAGACAATTCTTCTTCTTCTTCTTCTTCTTCTTTCTTCTTCTTCTCCCATCTTTCTCATCTATCCCTACACCCCCAATCGCTTTCCCTCTTGTCTTTCAATCTTTCTCATGTCCCACTATCTTTTCTTCCTCCAGCTCTTCATGATCAGACAATTCTTCTTCTTCTTCTTCTTCTTCTTCTTCTTCTTCTTCTCCATCTTTCTCATCTATCCCTACACCCCCAATCGCCTTCCCTCTTGTCTTTCAATCTTTCTCATGTCCCACTATCTTTTCTTCCTCCAGCTCTTCATGATCAGACAATTCTTCTTCTTCTTCTTCTTCTTCTTCTTTCTTCTTCTTCTCCCATCTTTCTCATCTATCCCTACACCCCCAATCGCCTTCCCTCTTGTCTTTCAATCTTTCTCATGTCCCACTATCTTTTCTTCCTCCAGCTCTTCATGATCAGACAATTCTTCTTCTTCTTCTTCTTCTTCTTCTCCCATCTTTCTCATCTATCCCTACACCCCCAATCGCCTTCCCTCTTGTCTTTCAATCTTTCTCATGTCCCACTATCTTTTCTTCCTCCAGCTCTTCATGATCAGACAATTCTTCTTCTTCTTCTTCTTCTTCTTTCTTCTTCTTCTCCCATCTTTCTCATCTATCCCTACACCCCCAATCGCCTTCCCTCTTGTCTTTCAATCTTTCTCATGTCCCACTATCTTTTCTTCCTCCAGCTCTTCATGATCAGACAATTCTTCTTCTTCTTCTTCTTCTTTCTTCTTCTTCTCCCATCTTTCTCATCTATCCCTACACCCCCAATCGCCTTCCCTCTTGTCTTTCAATCTTTCTCATGTCCCACTATCTTTTCTTCCTCCAGCTCTTCATGATCAGACAATTCTTCTTCTTCTTCTTCTTCTTCTTTCTTCTTCTTCTCCCATCTTTCTCATCTATCCCTACACCCCCAATCGCCTTCCCTCTTGTCTTTCAATCTTTCTCATGTCCCACTATCTTTTCTTCCTCCAGCTCTTCATGATCAGACAATTCTTCTTCTTCTTCTTCTTCTTCTTTCTTCTTCTTCTCCCATCTTTCTCATCTATCCCTACACCCCCAATCGCCTTCCCTCTTGTCTTTCAATCTTTCTCATGTCCCACTATCTTTTCTTCCTCCAGCTCTTCATGATCAGACAATTCTTCTTCTTCTTCTTCTTCTTCTTCTTCTTTCTTCTTCTTCTCCCATCTTTCTCATCTATCCCTACACCCCCAATCGCCTTCCCTCTTGTCTTTCAATCTTTCTCATGTCCCACTATCTTTTCTTCCTCCAGCTCTTCATGATCAGACAATTCTTCTTCTTCTTCTTCTTCTTTCTTCTCTCTTCTACCATCTTTCTCATCTATCCCTACACCCCCAATCGCCTTCCCTCTTGTCTTTCAATCTTTCTCATGTCCCACTATCTTTTCTTCCTCCAGCTCTTCATGATCAGACAATTCTTCTTCTTCTTCTTCTTCTTCTTCTTCTTTCTTCTTCTTCTCCCATCTTTCTCATCTATCCCTACACCCCCAATCGCCTTCCCTCTTGTCTTTCAATCTTTCTCATGTCCCACTATCTTTTCTTCCTCCAGCTCTTCATGATCAGACAATTCTTCTTCTTCTTCTTCTTCTTCTTTCTTCTTCTTCTCCCATCTTTCTCATCTATCCCTACACCCCCAATCGCCTTCCCTCTTGTCTTTCAATCTTTCTCATGTCCCACTATCTTTTCTTCCTCCAGCTCTTCATGATCAGACAATTCTTCTTCTTCTTCTTCTTCTTCTTTCTTCTTCTTCTCCCATCTTTCTCATCTATCCCTACACCCCCAATCGCCTTCCCTCTTGTCTTTCAATCTTTCTCATGTCCCACTATCTTTTCTTCCTCCAGCTCTTCATGATCAGACAATTCTTCTTCTTCTTCTTCTTCTTCTTTCTTCTTTTTCTCCCATCTTTCTCATCTATCCCTACACCCCCAATCGCCTTCCCTCTTGTCTTTCAATCTTTCTCATGTCCCACTATCTTTTCTTCCTCCAGCTCTTCATGATCAGACAATTCTTCTTCTTCTTCTTCTTCTTCTTCTTTCTTCTTCTTCTCCCATCTTTCTCATCTATCCCTACACCCCCAATCGCCTTCCCTCTTGTCTTTCAATCTTTCTCATGTCCCACTATCTTTTCTTCCTCCAGCTCTTCATGATCAGACAATTCTTCTTCTTCTTCTTCTTCTTTCTTCTTCTTCTCCCATCTTTCTCATCTATCCCTACACCCCCAATCGCCTTCCCTCTTGTCTTTCAATCTTTCTCATGTCCCACTATCTTTTCTTCCTCCAGCTCTTCATGATCAGACAATTCTTCTTCTTCTTCTTCTTCTTCTTTCTTCTTCTTCTCCCATCTTTCTCATCTATCCCTACACCCCCAATCGCCTTCCCTCTTGTCTTTCAATCTTTCTCATGTCCCACTATCTTTTCTTCCTCCAGCTCTTCATGATCAGACAATTCTTCTTCTTCTTCTTCTTCTTCTTCTTCTTTCTTCTTCTTCTCCCATCTTTCTCATCTATCCCTACACCCCCAATCGCCTTCCCTCTTGTCTTTCAATCTTTCTCATGTCCCACTATCTTTTCTTCCTCCAGCTCTTCATGATCAGACAATTCTTCTTCTTCTTCTTCTTCTTTCTTCTTCTTCTACCATCTTTCTCATCTATCCCTACACCCCCAATCGCCTTCCCTCTTGTCTTTCAATCTTTCTCATGTCCCACTATCTTTTCTTCCTCCAGCTCTTCATGATCAGACAATTCTTCTTCTTCTTCTTCTTCTTCTTCTTCTTTCTTCTTCTTCTCCCATCTTTCTCATCTATCCCTACACCCCCAATCGCCTTCCCTCTTGTCTTTCAATCTTTCTCATGTCCCACTATCTTTTCTTCCTCCAGCTCTTCATGATCAGACAATTCTTCTTCTTCTTCTTCTTCTTCTTTCTTCTTCTTCTCCCATCTTTCTCATCTATCCCTACACCCCCAATCGCCTTCCCTCTTGTCTTTCAATCTTTCTCATGTCCCACTATCTTTTCTTCCTCCAGCTCTTCATGATCAGACAATTCTTCTTCTTCTTCTTCTTCTTCTTTCTTCTTCTTCTCCCATCTTTCTCATCTATCCCTACACCCCCAATCGCCTTCCCTCTTGTCTTTCAATCTTTCTCATGTCCCACTATCTTTTCTTCCTCCAGCTCTTCATGATCAGACAATTCTTCTTCTTCTTCTTCTTCTTCTTTCTTCTTTTTCTCCCATCTTTCTCATCTATCCCTACACCCCCAATCGCCTTCCCTCTTGTCTTTCAATCTTTCTCATGTCCCACTATCTTTTCTTCCTCCAGCTCTTCATGATCAGACAATTCTTCTTCTTCTTCTTCTTCTTCTTCTTTCTTCTTCTTCTCCCATCTTTCTCATCTATCCCTACACCCCCAATCGCCTTCCCTCTTGTCTTTCAATCTTTCTCATGTCCCACTATCTTTTCTTCCTCCAGCTCTTCATGATCAGACAATTCTTCTTCTTCTTCTTCTTCTTTCTTCTTCTTCTCCCATCTTTCTCATCTATCCCTACACCCCCAATCGCCTTCCCTCTTGTCTTTCAATCTTTCTCATGTCCCACTATCTTTTCTTCCTCCAGCTCTTCATGATCAGACAATTCTTCTTCTTCTTCTTCTTCTTCTTCTTCTTTCTTCTTCTTCTCCCATCTTTCTCATCTATCCCTACACCCCCAATCGCCTTCCCTCTTGTCTTTCAATCTTTCTCATGTCCCACTATCTTTTCTTCCTCCAGCTCTTCATGATCAGACAATTCTTCTTCTTCTTCTTCTTCTTCTTTCTTCTTCTTCTCCCATCTTTCTCATCTATCCCTACACCCCCAATCGCCTTCCCTCTTGTCTTTCAATCTTTCTCATGTCCCACTATCTTTTCTTCCTCCAGCTCTTCATGATCAGACAATTCTTCTTCTTCTTCTTCTTCTTTCTTCTTCTTCTCCCATCTTTCTCATCTATCCCTACACCCCCAATCGCCTTCCCTCTTGTCTTTCAATCTTTCTCATGTCCCACTATCTTTTCTTCCTCCAGCTCTTCATGATCAGACAATTCTTCTTCTTCTTCTTCTTCTTCTTTCTTCTTCTTCTCCCATCTTTCTCATCTATCCCTACACCCCCAATCGCCTTCCCTCTTGTCTTTCAATCTTTCTCATGTCCCACTATCTTTTCTTCCTCCAGCTCTTCATGATCAGACAATTCTTCTTCTTCTTCTTCTTCTTCTTTCTTCTTCTTCTCCCATCTTTCTCATCTATCCCTACACCCCCAATCGCCTTCCCTCTTGTCTTTCAATCTTTCTCATGTCCCACTATCTTTTCTTCCTCCAGCTCTTCATGATCAGACAATTCTTCTTCTTCTT
This sequence comes from Palaemon carinicauda, assembly GCF_036898095.1. Taxonomy (NCBI): domain Eukaryota; kingdom Metazoa; phylum Arthropoda; class Malacostraca; order Decapoda; family Palaemonidae; genus Palaemon; species Palaemon carinicauda. The sequence continues at coordinate 137,977,536 of NC_090733.1, read as the reverse complement.
CTTCTTCTTCTTTCTTCTTCTTCTCCCATCTTTCTCATCTATCCCTACACCCCCAATCGCCTTCCCTCTTGTCTTTCAATCTTTCTCATGTCCCACTATCTTTTCTTCCTCCAGCTCTTCATGATCAGACAATTCTTCTTCTTCTTCTTCTTCTTCTTTCTTCTTCTTCTCCCATCTTTCTCATCTATCCCTACACCCCCAATCGCCTTCCCTCTTGTCTTTCAATCTTTCTCATGTCCCACTATCTTTTCTTCCTCCAGCTCTTCATGATCAGACAATTCTTCTTCTTCTTCTTCTTCTTCTTTCTTCTTCTTCTCCCATCTTTCTCATCTATCCCTACACCCCCAATCGCCTTCCCTCTTGTCTTTCAATCTTTCTCATGTCCCACTATCTTTTCTTCCTCCAGCTCTTCATGATCAGACAATTCTTCTTCTTCTTCTTCTTCTTCTTTCTTCTTCTTCTCCCATCTTTCTCATCTATCCCTACACCCCCAATCGCCTTCCCTCTTGTCTTTCAATCTTTCTCATGTCCCACTATCTTTTCTTCCTCCAGCTCTTCATGATCAGACAATTCTTCTTCTTCTTCTTCTTTCTTCTTCTTCTCCCATCTTTCTCATCTATCCCTACACCCCCAATCGCCTTCCCTCTTGTCTTTCAATCTTTCTCATGTCCCACTATCTTTTCTTCCTCCAGCTCTTCATGATCAGACAATTCTTCTTCTTCTTCTTCTTCTTCTCCCATCTTTCTCATCTATCCCTACACCCCCAATCGCCTTCCCTCTTGTCTTTCAATCTTTCTCATGTCCCACTATCTTTTCTTCCTCCAGCTCTTCATGATCAGACAATTCTTCTTCTTCTTCTTCTTCTTCTTCTTCTTCTCCCATCTTTCTCATCTATCCCTACACCCCCAATCGCCTTCCCTCTTGTCTTTCAATCTTTCTCATGTCCCACTATCTTTTCTTCCTCCAGCTCTTCATGATCAGACAATTCTTCTTCTTCTTCTTCTTCTTCTTCTTCTTCTTCTCCCATCTTTCTCATCTATCCCTACACCCCCAATCGCCTTCCCTCTTGTCTTTCAATCTTTCTCATGTCCCACTATCTTTTCTTCCTCCAGCTCTTCATGATCAGACAATTCTTCTTCTTCTTCTTCTTCTTCTTCTTTCTTCTTCTTCTCCCATCTTTCTCATCTATCCCTACACCCCCAATCGCCTTCCCTCTTGTCTTTCAATCTTTCTCATGTCCCACTATCTTTTCTTCCTCCAGCTCTTCATGATCAGACAATTCTTCTTCTTCTTCTTCTTCTTCTTCTTTCTTCTTCTTCTCCCATCTTTCTCATCTATCCCTACACCCCCAATCGCCTTCCCTCTTGTCTTTCAATCTTTCTCATGTCCCACTATCTTTTCTTCCTCCAGCTCTTCATGATCAGACAATTCTTCTTCTTCTTCTTCTTCTTCTTCTTTCTTCTTCTTCTCCCATCTTTCTCATCTATCCCTACACCCCCAATCGCCTTCCCTCTTGTCTTTCAATCTTTCTCATGTCTCACTATCTTTTCTTCCTCCAGCTCTTCATGATCAGACAATTCTTCTTCTTCTTCTTCTTCTTCTTTCTTCTTCTTCTCCCATCTTTCTCATCTATCCCTACACCCCCAATCGCCTTCCCTCTTGTCTTTCAATCTTTCTCATGTCCCACTATCTTTTCTTCCTCCAGCTCTTCATGATCAGACAATTCTTCTTCTTCTTCTTCTTTCTTCTTCTTCTCCCATCTTTCTCATCTATCCCTACACCCCCAATCGCCTTCCCTCTTGTCTTTCAATCTTTCTCATGTCCCACTATCTTTTCTTCCTCCAGCTCTTCATGATCAGACAATTCTTCTTCTTCTTCTTCTTCTTCTTCTTCTTCTTCTTCTCCCATCTTTCTCATCTATCCCTACACCCCCAATCGCCTTCCCTCTTGTCTTTCAATTTTTCTCATGTCCCACTATCTTTTCTTCCTCCAGCTCTTCATGATCAGACAATTCTTCTTCTTCTTCTTCTTCTTCTTCTTCTTCTTCTTCTCCCATCTTTCTCATCTATCCCTACACCCCCAATCGCCTTCCCTCTTGTCTTTCAATCTTTCTCATGTCCCACTATCTTTTCTTCCTCCAGCTCTTCATGATCAGACAATTCTTCTTCTTCTTCTTCTTCTTCTTCTTTCTTCTTCTTCTCCCATCTTTCTCATCTATCCCTACACCCCCAATCGCCTTCCCTCTTGTCTTTCAATCTTTCTCATGTCCCACTATCTTTTCTTCCTCCAGCTCTTCATGATCAGACAATTCTTCTTCTTCTTCTTCTTCTTCTTCTTCTTCTTCTTCTCCCATCTTTCTCATCTATCCCTACACCCCCAATCGCCTTCCCTCTTGTCTTTCAATCTTTCTCATGTCCCACTATCTTTTCTTCCTCCAGCTCTTCATGATCAGACAATTCTTCTTCTTCTTCTTCTTCTTCTTTCTTCTTCTTCTCCCATCTTTCTCATCTATCCCTACACCCCCAATCGCCTTCCCTCTTGTCTTTCAATCTTTCTCATGTCCCACTATCTTTTCTTCCTCCAGCTCTTCATGATCAGACAATTCTTCTTCTTCTTCTTCTTCTTCTTCTTTCTTCTTCTTCTCCCATCTTTCTCATCTATCCCTACACCCCCAATCGCCTTCCCTCTTGTCTTTCAATCTTTCTCATGTCCCACTATCTTTTCTTCCTCCAGCTCTTCATGATCAGACAATTCTTCTTCTTCTTCTTCTTTCTTCTTCTTCTCCCATCTTTCTCATCTATCCCTACACCCCCAATCGCCTTCCCTCTTGTCTTTCAATCTTTCTCATGTCCCACTATCTTTTCTTCCTCCAGCTCTTCATGATCAGACAATTCTTCTTCTTCTTCTTCTTCTTTCTTCTTCTTCTCCCATCTTTCTCATCTATCCCTACACCCCCAATCGCCTTCCCTCTTGTCTTTCAATCTTTCTCATGTCCCACTATCTTTTCTTCCTCCAGCTCTTCATGATCAGACAATTCTTCTTCTTCTTCTTCTTCTTCTTTCTTCTTCTTCTCCCATCTTTCTCATCTATCCCTACACCCCCAATCGCCTTCCCTCTTGTCTTTCAATCTTTCTCATGTCCCACTATCTTTTCTTCCTCCAGCTCTTCATGATCAGACAATTCTTCTTCTTCTTCTTCTTCTTCTTCTTCTTTCTTCTTCTTCTCCCATCTTTCTCATCTATCCCTACACCCCCAATCGCCTTCCCTCTTGTCTTTCAATCTTTCTCATGTCCCACTATCTTTTCTTCCTCCAGCTCTTCATGATCAGACAATTCTTCTTCTTCTTCTTCTTCTTCTTCTTCTTCTTCTTCTTCTCCCATCTTTCTCATCTATCCCTACACCCCCAATCGCCTTCCCTCTTGTCTTTCAATCTTTCTCATGTCCCACTATCTTTTCTTCCTCCAGCTCTTCATGATCAGACAATTCTTCTTCTTCTTCTTCTTCTTCTTCTTCTTCTCCCATCTTTCTCATCTATCCCTACACCCCCAATCGCCTTCCCTCTTGTCTTTCAATTTTTCTCATGTCCCACTATCTTTTCTTCCTCCAGCTCTTCATGATCAGACAATTCTTCTTCTTCTTCTTCTTCTTCTTCTTCTTTCTTCTTCTTCTCCCATCTTTCTCATCTATCCCTACACCCCCAATCGCCTTCCCTCTTGTCTTTCAATCTTTCTCATGTCCCACTATCTTTTCTTCCTCCAGCTCTTCATGATCAGACAATTCTTCTTCTTCTTCTTCTTCTTCTTCTTCTTCTTCTCCCATCTTTCTCATCTATCCCTACACCCCCAATCGCCTTCCCTCTTGTCTTTCAATCTTTCTCATGTCCCACTATCTTTTCTTCCTCCAGCTCTTCATGATCAGACAATTCTTCTTCTTCTTCTTCTTCTTCTTCTTCTTCTTCTTCTCCCATCTTTCTCATCTATCCCTACACCCCCAATCGCCTTCCCTCTTGTCTTTCAATCTTTCTCATGTCCCACTATCTTTTCTTCCTCCAGCTCTTCATGATCAGACAATTCTTCTTCTTCTTCTTCTTCTTCTTCTTTCTTCTTCTTCTCCCATCTTTCTCATCTATCCCTACACCCCCAATCGCCTTCCCTCTTGTCTTTCAATCTTTCTCATGTCCCACTATCTTTTCTTCCTCCAGCTCTTCATGATCAGACAATTCTTCTTCTTCTTCTTCTTCTTCTTCTTTCTTCTTCTTCTCCCATCTTTCTCATCTATCCCTACACCCCCAATCGCCTTCCCTCTTGTCTTTCAATCTTTCTCATGTCCCACTATCTTTTCTTCCTCCAGCTCTTCATGATCAGACAATTCTTCTTCTTCTTCTTCTTCTTCTTCTTCTTCTCCCATCTTTCTCATCTATCCCTACACCCCCAATCGCCTTCCCTCTTGTCTTTCAATTTTTCTCATGTCCCACTATCTTTTCTTCCTCCAGCTCTTCATGATCAGACAATTCTTCTTCTTCTTCTTCTTCTTCTTCTTTCTTCTTCTTCTCCCATCTTTCTCATCTATCCCTACACCCCCAATCGCCTTCCCTCTTGTCTTTCAATCTTTCTCATGTCCCACTATCTTTTCTTCCTCCAGCTCTTCATGATCAGACAATTCTTCTTCTTCTTCTTCTTCTTCTTCTTCTTCTCCCATCTTTCTCATCTATCCCTACACCCCCAATCGCCTTCCCTCTTGTCTTTCAATTTTTCTCATGTCCCACTATCTTTTCTTCCTCCAGCTCTTCATGATCAGACAATTCTTCTTCTTCTTCTTCTTCTTCTTCTTTCTTCTTCTTCTCCCATCTTTCTCATCTATCCCTACACCCCCAATCGCCTTCCCTCTTGTCTTTCAATCTTTCTCATGTCCCACTATCTTTTCTTCCTCCAGCTCTTCATGATCAGACAATTCTTCTTCTTCTTCTTCTTCTTCTTCTTCTTCTTCTCCCATCTTTCTCATCTATCCCTACACCCCCAATCGCCTTCCCTCTTGTCTTTCAATCTTTCTCATGTCCCACTATCTTTTCTTCCTCCAGCTCTTCATGATCAGACAATTCTTCTTCTTCTTCTTCTTCTTCTTCTTCTTCTTCTTCTCCCATCTTTCTCATCTATCCCTACACCCCCAATCGCCTTCCCTCTTGTCTTTCAATCTTTCTCATGTCCCACTATCTTTTCTTCCTCCAGCTCTTCATGATCAGACAATTCTTCTTCTTCTTCTTCTTCTTCTCCCATCTTTCTCATCTATCCCTACACCCCCAATCGCCTTCCCTCTTGTCTTTCAATCTTTCTCATGTCCCACTATCTTTTCTTCCTCCAGCTCTTCATGATCAGACAATTCTTCTTCTTCTTCTTCTTCTTCTTCTTCTTCTCCCATCTTTCTCATCTATCCCTACACCCCCAATCGCCTTCCCTCTTGTCTTTCAATTTTTCTCATGTCCCACTATCTTTTCTTCCTCCAGCTCTTCATGATCAGACAATTCTTCTTCTTCTTCTTCTTCTTCTTCTTTCTTCTTCTTCTCCCATCTTTCTCATCTATCCCTACACCCCCAATCGCCTTCCCTCTTGTCTTTCAATCTTTCTCATGTCCCACTATCTTTTCTTCCTCCAGCTCTTCATGATCAGACAATTCTTCTTCTTCTTCTTCTTCTTCTTCTTTCTTCTTCTTCTCCCATCTTTCTCATCTATCCCTACACCCCCAATCGCCTTCCCTCTTGTCTTTCAATCTTTCTCATGTCCCACTATCTTTTCTTCCTCCAGCTCTTCATGATCAGACAATTCTTCTTCTTCTTCTTCTTCTTCTTTCTTCTTCTTCTCCCATCTTTCTCATCTATCCCTACACCCCCAATCGCCTTCCCTCTTGTCTTTCAATTTTTCTCATGTCCCACTATCTTTTCTTCCTCCAGCTCTTCATGATCAGACAATTCTTCTTCTTCTTCTTCTTCTTCTTTCTTCTTCTTCTCCCATCTTTCTCATCTATCCCTACACCCCCAATCGCCTTCCCTCTTGTCTTTCAATCTTTCTCATGTCCCACTATCTTTTCTTCCTCCAGCTCTTCATGATCAGACAATTCTTCTTCTTCTTCTTCTTCTTCTTCTTTCTTCTTCTTCTCCCATCTTTCTCATCTATCCCTACACCCCCAATCGCCTTCCCTCTTGTCTTTCAATTTTTCTCATGTCCTACTATCCTGTCTTCGTCCAGCTCTTCATGATCAGCCTCTTCTTCTTCTTCTTCTTCTTCTTCTCCTCCTCACCCATCTTCTCTTCTTATTCTTCTTCTCAATCGTTTTCTACAGTTGAGGATGACGGAGGAGAAATCAAGTCGTCTTTCCACTTCTACATAACAGAGATGTCTCAAATCACATCATCCTTTAGGTGTTTTCGTCTTAACTTTATTTTAGTTAGTTTTTGTATGCGTGCATTCGTATGCTTGAGTGTTTTGCGTATTTGTATGTATATAAACATTTATATCTTTATATATGATATACTTATATGTTAACATATACAGTAGGTATGTATAAATATATATATATATATATATATATATATATATATATATATATATATATATATATATATTATAAACGATATATATACATATATACATCATACATAATATGCATACATGTACATATATACATAATAGACAGTGCAGTATACAAATATATATAATATATACATGTCATCCTGCATTACAAATAGTCGTTTATTATTATCAGTATTATAAACAATACGGTTGTTATCTTTATGATAATGATTGTCATTACTGTTGCAGTTACTGCTACTGAAAAGGCGGATTTACACGGTCGAACAGGTCGAAGAATGCGGTTCGACAGAAAAGTGCTTGAAACGAAGTTCGAACATGTGAACGGGGTATATGGTTGTCAAACAAGTTCGTCGAACGGTTCGAGGAAAATCTGTCCTCACCTAACAAACCTTATGCATTTGTGACTGACTCCATCGCTTCGAACCGTTTGACAAACAGGTTCGACAACCGGGTTCGGCGAACAGTTCGACCGTGTAACCAGCTTTCCTTTGAAGTTCCAACGGCGATAGGCCATTTCCCGAGCGGCAACGCTTCGCAACGAGGAAATAGAGATATTTATAAACAGAGTTCTGGTTAAAAGTGACTCCATATGAATTTAGATAAATCATTCATTATCATTGTTGTAAGAACGAAACGTTATAAACAACAGTGAAAATATCCTAAAAGATTCTAATTATATTTACAATTACTAATATAATTATGATTATTATTGTAATTATAGTTATTATTATCATTTGTAATCATTATCGCTCTTAATTAAAGAAGGATCGGTTGGTTGTTATTTTACTTAATCTCTTAGTTTAAAAACTAATATAATGATTTAAAAAAAATAGGATGCATGATTTAAAACACTAGGATACATTTAAAAACGCTACGATACACGATTTATAAAATGCCTGCATATATGATTTAAAAACTTGTACAAGAATTAAAAACCTCTAATATACATGATTAAAAGAGCTAATATACGTGATATAAAAAACTTAAAAAACGCTAATATACATGATTAAAAAACCCACTAATATACAAGATTTAAAACCCCAGTTATATACAGATTAAAAAATGCTAATACCGTACATCATTAAAAAACCCACTAAAATACAAGATTTAAAACCCCAGTTATATACAGATTAAAAAATGCTAATACCATACATCATTAAAAAACCCACTAAAATACAAGATTTAAAACCCAAGTTATATACATGATTTAAAACGTGCTAATTCCGTACATCATTAAAAAAACCATTAATATACATAATTTCAAATCCCAGTTATAAACACGATTTAAAATAATGCTAATACAGTACATCATCTATACAATATATAAATGATTATCAAAATAACAACTTTAAAACATGAATAAAACACATTCCCTCATTAGCATTTCCAATATCTTATTAACAATGAAATTCAACCCCAAATTCCAACCCCCGGGCCAAGCCCCATCTCAGTAAGAGAGCTCACTTGCAGCCAAGCGTTAACTTGAAAGTTGAATAACCAAAGGATATTATTATTATTGTTATTGTTGTTGGTGTTGTTGTTGTCGTCTAAGATACAACCCTAGTTGGAAAAGCAAAATGCTATAAGCCCAATGCCTCCAAAGAGGGAAAAATAACCCAGTGAGGAAAGGAAATAGGGAAATAAACGATATGAGAAGCAATTAACAATTAATAAAATCGAATTATTATTATTATTATTATCATTGTTATTATCATTAGCTAAGCTACAACTCTAGTTGAATAAGCAGGATGCTATAAGCCTAAGGGCTCCAACAGGGAAAAATAGCCCAATGAGGAAATAATATAAGGAAATAAATAAACGATTTGAGATATAATTAACAATTAATAAAATCGAAAATCATCCATCTCTTCTACAAGGAAATTGATAAGAGAGTCCACGGATCATTTACGAAGGAGGAAATGAGACAAACATGGCGGCAAATTAAGCTGAACGAAGGTGAGGGAAAGGGGGGAGGGAAGGAGGGAGGAGATGTCCAGAGAGGAAAGGTAGAGAGAGGGAGGGGGAAGGGGTGGGACCTGGCCGGTATGGGGGTGAGGGAAGTGGGAGAGGAGTGGAGGGAAGTGGGAGAGGAGAAGTGTTGTATCTTACCATCTTTATCTTCTTAAAGGAACGAGAAATGCGTAATGAAAGACCCCCCCCCAAAAAAAAAAAAAAAAGTTAATGAAAGACTCTCCTGAAATACGCAATGACAGACTCCCAAAAATTAAGTAATGAAAGACTCCCCAAAATACGTAAAAAGACTCATAAAAATAGTTAATGAAGAACTCCCAAAAATGCGTAATGAAAGACTCGCAAAAATAAGCAATGAAAGCCTCCAAAAATACATAATGAAAGACTCCAAAAAAAATACGTAATGAACGACTCCAAAAAATACGCAACGAAAGACTCCCAAAAAACGTAACTGAAGACTCCCAAAATATGTAATGAAAGACTCCCAAAAGAATGTAATGAAAGACTCCCAAAAGAATGTAATGAAAGACTCCCAAAAGTACGTAAGAAGACTCCCAAAAATACGCAAAGAACAACTCATCAAAACAAGACTTTGTCAATGAAATGCATATTTCGTAATATTTACAATTACTGGAAGACTATAGCTTAAGGAACTTATGTACAGTGAATTGCAGGGTTATTATATACTTTGAAGAACTTATATTAAACCATATTGATTGATTTAAGGTTTTCAGGCATCCTGACAACCAAGGTCATTGACGCCGAAAAATATGTCCTTAA
>NC_090733.1:137945701-137963201 GCF_036898095.1 Palaemon carinicauda | reverse complement strand
TTAAAGGTTTAAAGGCCACTCATGAATGGCAGAGGCAAGGGACAGTGACAGTGCCTTAAGAAGCAGGACAATGCCCTAGAGACTGACCATGTTTACATATGATCAGCGCCCAACCATCCTCTCCACCTAAGCTAGGACCAAGAAGGGCCAGGCAATGGCTGCTGATGACTCAGCAGATAGATCTATAGGCTTCCCCCAAATACCCCATCCTTATCCCACAAGGATGGTGAGATTACAGCAACCAAAGAAACTAACGAGTTTAAGCGGACTCTAACCTCAGTCTGGCGTTCACCAGTCAGGGATGTTACAATATCGGCCACCACAATGATACATAGCAAATAGCAGATTATAACTGCATAACAATGATTACTTAGTGGAATGAAAAGCAAAATTAAGCTGTAATTTCATCATTTTAAAAAAATGAAAAGGATAACTTATTAGCTAGAATTGTAAATATTATTTAGCATTCTTTACAAAACTAGCGACATAAATGAAAAATATTTTCTTATGGAGTAAATATTGTTTAGCAAACGTTATTACGTCAAATAATAAAGACCACAACACAGTACTTGTAGTATTTATCACCTCCTCCTTATCAAATCATCCCTTTAAAAGATGAATATTATACCACAACAATCGTATTCATCACCTCATCATTAAATTATTCCTTTAAAATGTAAATATTGTTTGGAAAGTATTACTTGAAAAAAATTAAAATAATCATAACACAATACTCGTACTATTCATCCCCTCCATATCATCATCTAATTATGCATTTTAAAGGTAAATATTATATACCAAGAGTTATTACCCCTAAATAAAAAAAATAAAAAAAAAAAAAACCATAACACAATACTCGTACTATTCATCCCCTCCATATCATCATCTAATTATGCATTTTAAAGGTAAATATTATATACCAAGAGTTATTACCCCTAAATAAAAAAAATAAAAAAAAAAACATAACACAATACTCGTACTATTCATCCCCTCCATATCATCTAATTATGCATTTTAAAGGTAAATATTATTTACGACGAGTTATTACCCCTAAATAAAAACAACCATAACACAATACTCTTAGCATTCATCCCCTCCTTATCATCATCTAATTATGCATCTCAAAAGTAAATATTGTTTACCAACAGTTATTATCCCCAAATAAAAACAACCATAACATTGTGTTATGGTTGTTTTTATTAGTATTCATCACCTTATCACCACCACCACCGACGGTGTTATTAATAATCATCTTAACACTGATACTAATCGTTACATCAATCCGAACAACGTTATCACTTCCCCAATCGCAACGGACCGCGAAGCGAGAGAGAGAGACACCCGTAATACCACAAGCGAATCCCCAACACAGGGAGACTTTACATTCATCTACGCCTCATTCATCGCCGTCATTCACGGATCGGTGAAGGAGACGCGTGAATAATTTCGGGAGACATAAAGGGAGGGAAATGATTAAACGGCTCTGCTCGAAATGAGAAGCCATAAATGACTTTATTCAACACTATGTAATATTGCAAGATGGCGCGGCTTGTCTCTTAGGCGCCTAGATTACTCTTCCTCGCCCAAAAACCTGGTAAATGATCCGGTGGAAATATCAACCACTGCAAAGAGGAAGGTGCAGAAATGAATAACTATTCATAATACATTGCATTTATCATCATCATCCTATACCTATACCTATTAACACAAAGGGCCTCGATTAGATTTTGACATTCGTCTCTATACTTCTCTTTTCATAATCCGACTTTACGCTTCATAGTCCTCAACCATGTAGGCCTGGGTCTTCCAACTCTTCTAGTACCTTATGAAGCCCAGTTAAATGTTTGGTGAGCTAATCTCTCTTGGGGAGTGCGAAGAGCATGCCAGAGCCATCTCCATCTACCCCTTACCATGATCTCATACACATATGGCACTCGGGTAATCTTTTTTATGGTTTCATTTCTAGTTCTGTCCTACCATTCAACTCCTAATGATAAATTCTTCTATATAATAAAGAATCATGTGTCTGGTTATATATATATATATATATATATATATATATATATATATATATATATATATATATATATTTCCGGTCATGCGTGTGTGCTCATATATAAATATTTAGCCGTCTTTTTTGACAGGTCGCGTACAATATATTATAATAATAATAATAATAATAATAAAAATAATAATAAAAATAATAATAATAATAATCATTATAATTATATCAATATAAATAATATCAATATTGATAATAATAATAATAATAATAATAATAATAATAATAATAATAATAATAATATATAAAAATTACATTCACCTGCAAAAGAATAAACTGAATTGCAAATTTTCTATATTCTCTTCCCCAGCTCCACCATTTTCCTGTAATGAACAAGAACTGACAACTCTTTAATTAATAAAATATATAAATTTGAATAGCACCAGGTACTAAAGGTTGAGCATAACATAATTTTGACTAAGAAAAATTATAATTTTTATTATGTAGGTCAACAATACCACAGTATGAAAAATTAATGACTTGAAACAGACAAGTAATCAACCTTCTATTTTAAAAAGTGGATTTCCTTTACCTTAATTTATATTAAAAGCAAGATGTTTCATTAAAAACTTATTCGTAATAAAATACAGGAGATAGAGAAACAATGTGAATTATAGCTATTAAAAATTATTATTATTATTATTATTATTATTATTATTGTAAGTGTCCCGTCAAAATAGGATATCTAAATATTGAGACGCAGACAATCCCCCTTCTCACCAGGATATGACTACTCACTCCTGCCCCTACAGGAGGGATGGGGAGAGACATATATATATATATATATATATATATATATATATATATATATATATATATACACACACACATATATATATATATAATATATATATATATATATATATATATAAACATGTGTACACACATATATATACATATAAATACATAAATAAATATATATATATATATATATATATATATATATATATATATATATATATATATACATACATATATATATAAATACATATACATATATATATATATATATATATATATATATATCTATTATATATATATATATATATATATATATATATATATATATATATATATATATATATCTATATATATATCTACATATAACCATACCTTTGCTCTTTATTATATAAGGGATATAATTATCATCATCACTTCTACTTAGAAATTAATATTCCCAATTACAAATAAAAAACTCTCAGAAGTCTTCACTAAACCAATCTTCAAGCCAACTGAGAAAGAAGGTATACAGGTGAGCGTATCCAAGAGGAATTCACACTATATAACGTTACACCATCTAAGTTAGATCCTAAAGAGTGTTATGTCAAGTGGATATATAAACTCCCTCACTGAAATCAAAAAGAAGCTTTACAACTAAGTTTATCCCAAATTGCTAGAGCAAAAACCTTCGCTCTTTTCTAAGCGTACTCTTAAAAATCCGTAATTTTAATCGGAAATTCTCTGTAAAAAACATATTGTTCTCCACCATAGTATAATACAGTTGACCGTAATGTTACCGTACTTTGTTATGATCTTTTACGGGTTGTTGACCGTAATATCTCTTCTTTACGTCAATATATCCGGTTTTAAAACGGTGAATGCCTAGCAACATTTATGCTAGGGTTTTTACTTATGCAAAATTTCAAGTCCAAATTTTTAAGTGAAAATTTTTAAAAGTGTAAATTTCTAGCTAAATTTCTAACTAAGTTTTTAACAGTGCAAATTTTTAAATGTACATTTTTAAAAGTACGTTTTTAACAGTGCAAATTCTTAAAAGTACATTTTTAACAATGCAAAAATGCAAATTTTAACAGTGCAAATTTTTAAAAGTACATTTTTAAAAGTACATTTTTATCTGCAAATTCTTAAATGCAAATACTTTAACAGTGCAAATATTTAACAGTGAAAATTTTTAACAGTGCTATTAATCAGCCACTCAGAAACAAAAGACGATCGTACCACTTGAGCCAGAGTAAGGGATTACCTGGGCATTTTAGAGGGCGAAATATAATCCTAATGTAATCCTATCATGAGAATCATTACAAGGGCGCCATAAATCCGAATTATATTCTTTGCCTCGGCTTTGCTCAAAAGCTTAAAAAGCTAAAACATGGAAGATTAAATGAGCGGAAGAGCAAAGCACAAACATCTTTTGTTTTTCTACAAATCTAACGTAATCTTTCCCTTCAGAAGAGAGAGAGACATCAAGCACCTGTTGCCCTCTTATGATTTGGGGAGACAGGAGAGGTAGGAGGAGGTATGGGGGGGGAGGGATTACACGAGGGAGGGGGAAAAGCTAGTGCCGAGAAGAAGGTAAGGTATGTAAGAGAGGGTTGGGAGGTTGAGATACTATACTAAGTTTCTTTTAATGAGGCACACTCACACTGACTCGCAGCGGTACCATTTAAGCGCGGAAAAGTTTCCTGCTCTTTGATTGGTTAGAGTTATCTTGTCCAACCAATCAGCGATCAGGAAATTTTTTTTCCGAGCTAAAAGGGCACCCCTGCGAGTCGGTGCAAATCTGCCTCACTAAAAAGAATTGACTATAGCTCACCCACTCTCCATACCCCAACTGGGTTACTTAAGCAGGTGCATTCTTACCCCACCTGATAAAATGAACTGTATATGAAAAAAAAAACCGAGGGATTTGGCACAGTGGGAAAGCACTTAAAACGAATCCACTCTAATTTAATGATGCACTCAACTCATGAGCAAGGAGAATTACTCTTACGTGAAAAAGATACATTTCTACATTAACTCACCTATCTTTTCATACATAAATATGCATACAGGTATGCATAAATTTAATAAATTTATAATTTCTTTCTGTGAAATATCGCTTTTGTATTTCCGTATAGATAATTTTTTTACTTTATGTCATGCAAATATTTATATCTGATACATGTAAGTATTATACACATACGTATACATTTATATATACAGTATATATATATATATATATATATATATATATATATATATATATATATATATATATATATATATATATATATATATATATATATATATACAGCATATATTTAAACTTCCCTTCTGAGTGGGAATACCTTTACCTGGTGAAAAGGTTTGTGTATCGCCATGATCAGCAAAGTTGTACTAATCAGGGTCACCCATACTAAGTTGGCTTGCTGTGAGATATCAGACTAGTCTCTTACCATCACCAATCCGCATTGACCTGTGTGGTGATGAAAACTAGCCAAACCACAGACGTGAATAAGGAAATGTCTAAGGCCTTTGTCCTGCAGTGGACTAGCAATAACTGCATTTGTTGTTGTATATGTATATTTGACCATGTATATATTCATATATGGAACACACATATACTGTATAATATAGATATATATGAAGATAGATAGATAGCTCGTGTCACATACAAATGTGGATCACTATCATTCAGTATATTATTGTAATTAATCAATAAAGCTTTGATAGATACAGATGCTTAAGAATAGAAAGCGCTATACTGAAATTTTTTTAATGAGGCGCATTTGCACCCACTCGCAACGGTGCCCTTTTAGCTCGGAAGAGTTTCCTGCTTTCTGATTGGTTAGAATGATCTTGTCCAACCAATCAGCGATCAGGAAACTTTCCGAGCTAAAAGGGCATCCCTGCAAGTGGGTGCAAATCTGCCTCAATAAAAAGAATTGACTATAGGTATGTTATAATAAATGGACATCATAAATAAGTATGTAAGACACACACACCCAACTTTGTATTAAAAAGATAAAAGATCTTATAACAAAAGCATATCGCAATTACGTGCTTTTCAATTAACTCATGACCTCCACCAAGGAAATTGGAAGGAGGTTATGTTTTCGCCCCTGTTTGTCTGCTTGTCCATTTGTTTGTTTGTGAACAACTTCCTGACCACAATTTTACTCAAGAGTAGTGAAACTTTCAAGGATTAATTATTACGTTGAGAAGTAAAATTTATTTAATTTTGAAAGTCCTAGGTCAAAGGTCAAGGTCAAGGTCGAGCAAAAGGTCTAGCGAATTAGCCCTGGTTGTCATACAGACTTCAAATACACCTACGACCTAAATTAATTCTGGGGAAGGTAAGCTGCTTCTTAGAAATAAGCTACCGTGGCGGAGGTCTGCACTTTCAGAGGGCTTATATAGATAGATAGTTTAATACAGTATGTAAACAAAAAAAATCAGGTTATATATCGCCCATGAATACAAATGTATAAAGCTTTTAGAGAAACAAGAAAAATGCATGAAATGGTAATTTATTTTTTTTTCTTTTTTTTTTTTTTGAAACTTGATATGTTAAAAAACGCCTGTGATTTTCGCCCAAATACTCTCAGACATGAAAGGAACCAAGAGACACACACTAAAAGGCAATGAAACTAAATGCCATATCAAAGGCACCTCTCTTTTACTATTATTATTATTATTATTATTATTATTATTATTATTATTATTATTATTATTATTTTTTAGTAATAGTAGTAGTAGTAGTAGTAATAGCTAAGCTACATCCCTAGATGGAAATGCAAGATGCTATAGGCCCAAGGGCTTCAAGGGAAATATAGCCCAGTGAGGGAAGGGAATAAGGAAATAAATTATAAAAGAAATAATTAAGAATTAAACATTTTAAAAACAGTAACAAGATCAAAACATATATATCACATATAAAAAATAAAAAGCCTTAATGTCATCCTGTTCAGCATAAAAACATTTTCTGCAAATATGAACTTTTATTGAAGCCTTGTTCCCTGCATCACAGATCACCTGCCCTTCCTTAAGACAGTCCCAGTCCCAAACCTCCACCCTCATTACTCCTCCTTTCCTGGTCTTTTTTTTCCCCCCTCTCTGATTTTTCTTCACAATAATCATCGGGAAGCGAATGATGATGAGTTGGCATTGACACCTGCCAACACCCGTCGCGCAATCTCCAGTAATCTTTTAATTCATCTTTAATTTTATAACTTCCCGCGTCACCTTCCATTTTCGAGCGGGGAAAAAAGTTCGAATGAGGTGGCAGGGAGGGAGGGGAATTTTTACACTCACTGGCTCCCTCTCCTCTCCTTTCCTCTCCCCTATCCATCTATCCTCATATCCTGACCCCCCCAAAAAAAGTCTAGACCAACTTGATTGACTCGGGCTGCCATCTATCAAGGAGCTTTTGTCGCTACAACTCAAGACAGGAATCGTCTTCAATATAAGTTATGGCGCACGTAACCAATTCCGTGTTTCTACTTTTCTCGTCGTCCGATATCACATAACCGCAAAATGTCGAGCGGCAAAAGGCTTACTTCACAAGACGGGAAAAAAAAGGAATCTATCATCTACGGACGAGGGTGGGAGATAAACCCACTATCCATTTTCTTTTGGTGTCGTGTTAGGATCGTAGTAAAAGGGGGATGTGATCCAGTTGGGTCGTACCGTAAAGAAACGCCGTCGATCGTCATTGGGAAGTTGAGGCATCATCATCATATCCTCCTCCTCCTCCTCCTCCTCCTCCTCCTCCTCCTCCTCCTCTTCTTCTTCTTCTTCAGTCGATGGCGTTAAAAAGTTGCGATTTTGCACTGTCGAGATGAGGAAATTTTATTGTCCCCATCGAACTCGCGTGATTCGGGACGACGTCTGAGGAAAGTGCCGACGACGCTCTGTTAAAATCTCGCGACTTTGGGGAGGGGGGTTCTAGAGGCAGTTGGGAGAGGAGAGGGGGGGGGGGGGGGAGAGGCCCAGTTGCCGAGGCCGAGAGAAGAGGCATCAATGGTCTGACTAAAAGCGAATTGGAGGAGACTTAGAAGAGAAAGTCCTGAAAGAAGGAGTAGGTTTCGGGATATTGAGACGAAGTTAGTTCTTAAGGATATAACATTAGGAGGCTAGAGGGGCACTCAGTAGAGCGCAGACCTCCGCCTCGGCAGTTTATTACCCGACCTTAACCTTGACATGTTTTAATTAGCGTGGATTTTCATTCACTCAAATACGAACCAAGTTTGACGTCTCTGTGACAACAGTGTCCAAACTTACGGCTGATCACGTCAATTGGACATTTTGCTTGAGTGTGACCTTGACCTCTGACCTTGAGCTTCCAAAATTTAATAATTCCCAGATTTTTACATAACGATTAATCCGTGCTAGTTTCATTACTCTACAATTAAAATTGTGGCCAGGAAGCTGTTCAGAAACAAACACAAATTACCAACACACAAAGGGGCGAAAACTTAACCCCCTTCCAACTTCGTTGGCGGAGGTAAAAATGTATAATATATCGTGAATAAATAAATCTAACAGTTACGCTACTTATATCTTTCGCTAAAATATGATTGGCGATTTTTACTTCGGCTTTAAATTGCGTTTTTGAGGCGCGCAAAGTACTGTAATTAAGTTTTGTACCCGAAGATTGAAAAATACGCTCTATTATAACTTGCTCCCATATTAACACCTTGGCCAAATAACGTGTTTTTCCCAAAACATATATATATCACAAGAGATTCTCTGCACCTAATATGGAGTGTGTACTTTCTAGAGAGAGAGAGAGAGAGAGAGAGAGAGAGAGAGAGAGAGAGAGAGAGAGAGAGAGAGAGAGTTATCAACAGTATATATCACAGGATATTATCTGCACCTGAGATATGAAGTGTGTACTTGCTAGAAAACATAGAGAGAGAGAGAGAGAGAGAGAGAGAGAGAGAGAGAGAGAGAGATGCCTCTAACTTGAAATGCCAAATGACCAAGAAGAGAGTTTATTATTACTAAGTACAGCAAAACAAAATAGTGCAACACTATTTGCTGATAGAGAAAATACTCAACATATAAAAAAAAATTCTTTAATTATTCTGAAAGTCTTTTGGAAATATCAAAACTCTTATTACATAGAAATCTTCTAGATTAGGTTATATACCTGAATATGCTTCATTATCGCGTAATCACTGATATTACGATCAATCTTTTACGAATATAAAAATATCTACCGATTTAACTGGGGGTTTGAGTCCCGCTCAAACTCATTAGTTGCTTTAGTCGCTGCAACCTCACCATCCTTGTGAACTAAGGATGGGAGAGTTTTGGGGAGCCTATAGAGCTATCTGCTGAGTCACCAGCACCCATTGCCTGGCCCTCCTTGGTCCTAGCTTTGGTGGAAAGGGGCCTTGGGTGCTGATCATATGTATATATGGTCAGTCTCTAAGGCATTGTCCTATTGATAGGGAAATGTCACTGTCCCTTGCCTCTGCCATTCATGAGAGGCCTTTAAACCTTAAACCTAGGAGAGAAAGGACACAGAGGGGATGGGCTATATAAACTACATTACAAAATGATAGATATTAGGCGTCTTGCTCAGGACGAACCAAATCCAGAGGATTAATATAAAAACAAAAAGTAAATAAACAAAAATAAATAATCAAATTCAGAGTATCAAAAAAAAAAATTAAATAAATAAACACAAAGAAATACACAAACCTTAGAAAAGGAATTTAGTATTGTAAACTTTTATTCCACGGGAAAATCTTCATTTTTTCAAACACACTGGATAGTCGACTGATAGAATGATTGACAGGCTGTATGGAATCGCAGCTTTTGCGCAATTTTATTCAAACAAGCAATGCCTAACACATGGATGTTTTACCTGATATTAATATTAATAAAATAATAAGCTTTGAATATTACATATTCAAGAGATTTTCTGCCAAAATAGTATATTGCTTGATATAAACACACTAATTTGGTGGAATTCGTTTATTATTAAAAACAGGAATAAAACGATAAACCATTTCTCAATGATTTACTTTGATTTTAAATAACATCTACCAAGAACCAATAATCCACTGTTGACAATTCCATATTCGTAATATAAACGGATAACCCGAAACTTTAAAAAATAATGAGCTCTGATTTTATATATCTCCCAGGCACCAATGATCAATGCTGACAAGCACTTCTATAGTCGTAATACAAATGGATAATCCCAAACTTTAAAAAATAAAGAGAGCTCTAATTTTAGATAATATCTCCCAGGATCCAATAATCCAAAGTTAACAAGCATTTCTATATTCGTAATAAAAACGGATAATCCCAAACTTTAAAAAACAAAAAGAGCTCTGATTTGAGATAATATCTCCAAGGCACTAATAATCCAATGTCGACACTTGTATATTCGTAATACAAACGGATAATCCCAAACCTTTAAACCTAAAAAGAACGAGGCTAAAAGAGGAGCAAAACAAAGAATAAAATGATATACTATTTTTTCAAAGATTTGCTCTGAATTTAGATAATATCTCCCAAGACCCAATAATCCAATGGTGACACTTCTACTTTCGTAATACAAACGGATAATCCAAAACTTTAAAAAACAAAAAGAACGAGGCTAAAAGAGTTGCAAAACAAAGAATATAATGATAAACTGTTTTCTCAATGATTTGCTCTGATTTTATAATATCTCCCATTAACCAATTATCCAATGTTGACACTTCTATATTCGTAATACAAACGAATAATCATAAACTTTAAAAAATAAAGAGCTCTGATTTTAGATAATATCTCCAAGGCACCAATAACCCAATGTTGACACTTCTAATTCGTAATACAAACGGATAATCCCAAACTTTAAAAAAATAAAAAGAGCTCTGATTGGAGATAATATCTCCCAGGCACCAATAATCCACTGTCGACAATTCTATATTCGTAATACAAACGGATAATCCCAAACCTTTAAAAAATAAAGAGCTCTGATTTTAGATAATATCTCCCAGGCACAAATTATCCAATGTTGACAAGCACTTCTATATTCGTAATACAAACTGATAATCCCAAAACTATAAACCTAAAAAGAACGAGGCTAAAAGAGGAGCAAAACAAAAGCCCTGCAAAAGTTTTTGTGGCGACCGATCGACAGAGTACGTCAGTCAAACCGTATGACACCTGCCACGAGCGACGGACAGGTGACATTTTAACTGGCGGTTAACATAAAGTTTTCCAACAGACTACATGGCGATGTGACGTTCTTCGACGGTAGGAAGAACAAACACGGTCGGGATGAACGCATAAACTCTCTCTCTCTCTCTCTCTCTCTCTCTCTCTCTCTCTCTCTCTCTCTCTCTCTCTCTCTAAGTATTCTAGGAAGTACACACTTCATATCGGAAGGCTCAGTTTACAAGTATTATGAAATACTGTGAAATATACTGTTGATAACTGTAGGATTCTCTCTCTCTCTCTCTCTCTCTCTCTCTCTCTCTCTCTCTCTCTCTCTCTCTCTCTCTCTCTCTCTCTCTCTAGGTTTTCTAACAAGAACACACTTCACTCCTTAGGTGCAGGTAATATTTTGTGAAATACTCTCTCTAACTTCAGTTCCTTGCAAAATTTTTAATCAATTATAGAAGATATAAAAGTAGAACATATAGAGAAAAACAATCTTCTGATAGACAAGAAACATGGTTTTAGTCAAAAGAGATTTTGTGTGATAAATCTGTTGGAATTTTTCCATGACATGTTCAGCAGTTATGAAAAAAGCAGGACAATAGACTTCATATACCTAGACTTTCAAAGGGTTTGTGACAAAGTCCCCCCACAAAAACAAAAAACAAAAATCATGGTTTGAATTAGACCATTCGCCATCATCGAGCAAGCTGAATGGATCGAAGTTTGGCTAACAAACAGAAAACAGAGAAGCTTCAGTCGGCAGCTGTTACAAGCGGAGTACCTCAAGGATCCGTCTTCGGTCCTTCACTAGTTGCAATTTACATTAACAACAGATTTAGGATTAACTAGTATAATAGCAAAATTTGCCGAAGATACTTAGCTAGGCATAAACCCTGGTAATTCAGAAGATGTCGAAGCCTTCATAGAGGATTTAATTAAATTAGGAGAATGGTCCTGAAAATGACACATGCCTTCCAACTGTGGGAAGTGGGAAGTGGAAAGTTATGCACATAGGTTATAGTAACCCACAAAAAGATTACACACAGCTGGACAAGGAAATAGAAAGTGTGGACCATAAAAAAAAAGTTCTCAGCATTATTATTAGTAAAAATTTGAAAATTACCAAACAGAACATAAAAGCTGAAAAGAAGCATAAAATAAGTTACATAAAGAGACAATTTAAATACAGAAAAAAAAAAAAAACATTGTACTGCAGCTGTACACATCCCTAGTAGGACCACACCTCGTATACGGAGTGGACTCCAAATATTCAGAGGGATATAGATAGACTGGAAGCAGAAGCAGCCAGGTCCACAAAACTAGTTCCAACACTAAGGAAATTTGGATATCGACGAAGGATTGAACGTTTGAACTTATTTGATCTACAAACTCGACGAATAAGGGGACAGTTAATAAAGGAATTCAAAATTCTTAAGGAATAACAAATGTAGATTACAACAATCTATTCACGCTTAGCACAAATCAGTCCAGAGGTAACGGATACAAACTGGAATTGAAAAGATAAACCACTCAATGTGTTAATTTCTTTGCATACAAAATAGGCAAATACATGGAACAGACTTCCAGCGGATGTGGTGAACGGTAACATGGTAAACGAATTCAAGAATAAGTTAGACAAGATCATAAAAATTCCCTAAACGTTTAAACTAATTCGCTCTACCCAAGAGCAAATGAAGTAATGTATTGAATGGACTAAAAAGTCTTCGAGCCATCCAAAATCTTTGTAAAACACACTCTCTCTCTCTCTCTCTCTCTCTCTCTCTCTCTCTCTCTCTCTCTCTCTCTCTCTCTAAGTTTTCTAGGAAGTTCATACTTCATACCTCAAAGCTCAATTACAGGTATTATGAAATATTGTGAAATATACTGTTGATAACTGTCGGAATCTCTCTCTCTCTCTCTCTCTCTCTCTCTCTCTCTCTCTCTCTCTCTCTCTCTCTCTTTCCAATTTTTCAACCGTTCTAGAGTTCAATCTATTTTCCAAGCACGAAACTAGAAAGATATATATCTATTAAGGCTTCCGCAATCCTACTCGATATGCCAAACTTAAAAATAATCTAAACGTCAAGTAGAAAAACTTGTATAAGGTTGCATTAAATTGCAATGGACAAACTTTCGAAAAAAAAGCAAATTCGTTGCAGGACCCCGAATTCTTAAGTTACGGCGATAAGTACCAATTAAAAGTCTGTTTAGTGACTGCTACAACTGACAGCTAGCAATTGTACAAAGAATAAGTAAGTTGTATTAACGCGCATTTTCGAAGGAAATAATTTCGAATGAAACAATTTAGCCTAAACCTACACTGGTTTGATATAATTTTGTTTAAATGCTTCTTATGACCTCATAAATCTTCATGTTCAAGAAAAGGTTGAAAATCGTCCGCATTAAACACAATTCTTGTATGTTTTACTTATATACATCAAGTAGTAGGAATATTCTCAAGATATGCATAAACGTATGGGCACACACACAAATGTATGTGTGTGTGTATATATATATATATATATATATATATATATATATATATATATACATTATACATATATGTACAGTATATATAGATATATAGAGATAGATAATACATATATGTATATATATACAGTATATATATATATATATATATATATATATATAATATATACAGTACATATATATATATATATATATATATATATATATATATATAAGTACATTATAGTACACCACATATATATATATATATATATATATATATATATATATATATATATATATATATATATATATATATAGTCACTCCCCGAGGAAGGCAGAATAAGCGGAGAGTTCAGCTCCACTGCTTTGAAGATAACTATAAAATTAAATGCTCATGAGAAGAGTGTCTCCAAAGCTGGACTGACGCTGGGCTCTTTTTCACCAACAGCTGCCCAAAATGGAATGCACGAGATGATGTTGCTTGACATATTGGCTTCCAAACTAGTCGGGAAGCAGCTCGCATAAACCGCGAGCATGACGTCAGATGTAAACATACAAGATGGCAGCTGCAAATAGGACGTGCTCTTGCTTGGCAATCTTGGATCCAACAAGCCTCAAGAGATAATAAAAAATCTGCTTTGTTTATCCTGAGGTAGTTGTAGAATTCTTCAATTCATGTAACATACCGAAAATACATATTACTGCAACAGGAAATTTCTTGGCGCTATGGTGATATCAGCTGATTCGTTTCGTTTAACTTTTTCCCATTTGCTGCTAGAAC
This sequence comes from Palaemon carinicauda, assembly GCF_036898095.1. Taxonomy (NCBI): domain Eukaryota; kingdom Metazoa; phylum Arthropoda; class Malacostraca; order Decapoda; family Palaemonidae; genus Palaemon; species Palaemon carinicauda. The sequence continues at coordinate 137,948,997 of NC_090733.1, read as the reverse complement.
TGCGAATTCGTAGTGTGACGCTACAACACTTTCGCTCGCTTTCATCGGCTGGAGGTTGGCGAAAACTTCGGACAAGAAATTACTATTGTGATTCCACCATTAGGGGTGCAGGAAAGAATTTGAAATCTTTGTCCAAAACAATATCATAAGTGGCCCTACACTTTACCTATCTTGATTTACTTCTTATTCATAAAAAAAAAAAAAAATGATAATTCTCTTCACTGGAAGCCTGGCCCTTCTTGGGTGAAGAGGAGACTTAGGCGCTGATCATATGAATATATGGTCAAACGTTAAGGCATTGTCCTAGCTTGATATGACAATGACACTGTCCCTTGCATCTGTTATTCAAGAGCGGCATTTAAACCTTTAAACTACTCAGGAACACCAATACTAGGTTGGTTTGCTATGAGCAATCAGACTCAAATCTCCCACAATCACCAAACTGCAGAGGCCAACGTGGTGATGAAAACTGGCCAAATACCACACATGAATAATATGTCTGAAGCCTTTGTTCTTCAGTTGACCACTGCAGTTGGCCACAAACAGCTGTATTTGCTGCTATTATTGTGCGTGTGCATATATATATATATATATATATATATATATACATGACCCATGTAGACAGATAATAAGACGTCAGAATATGGGTTTTCTTCATTTATTACAAAAAGTTCGTTTGTAAGTACACCGTACACAACTGCCCTCTCAGGGACTTACCAACTGGAGCGCCCAAAGACAACCAAACTCCCTTCGCTACCAAAATGCAATCTTTGCAATAACATGCTGAGGCATAGTTTTTTGTGGAATACTCATAAATATTGGGGTCATTTACCTTGACGTACAACACACATCTATATCCATGAATTAGGACATACATACATATATATACTGTATATATATATATATATATATATATATATATATATATATATGTATGTATATGCATTCATATATAAATATGTATATTATGTTTATGCATATAATATATATAAATAATGTGTATATATATATATATATATATATATATATATATATATATATATACTGTACATATATGATATAAATAATATATATACTTATGCATATATATATACATATATATATATATATATACATATATATACATGTATATGCATATATATATACATATATATATATATATATATACATATATATACATGTATATGCATTCATATATAAATATGTATATATTCATGCATGAAATATATATAAATGATATAAATATATATATATATATATATATATATATACATATACTGTATATATTGTACATATATATGATATAATTAATATATAGACTGATGGATGTATGTATATATATATATATATATATATATATATATATATATACATACATACATATACATATACATATTAAGGAAACAGACTCTCTACGCTCCACAAGCCCACTCCAATCCCACTCACCTCTCTCCCCAATCTTGCAGCAAGACATTGGTGGCATCATTTCTCGCCGAGACGAGACGGAGAGCTAAAATCAGAAACAAAATCGAAACTTATTATCTCCATCTTAATCTTGCTTGAGCGCAGGAGACACACGGCTCTCCCTCTCCTTGATATATAAAGAAAAAAAAAACTAATTGAAAATCTAATTAACGGTCCAATTAGCGAGTGGCCTAAATTATGAGTTTAATTACGACTTAATTACTTCATCTGGAGATGGTGATTCAAAGCATCTTTTCAATTACTTTTGGCTCAAAAGATGTGATTAAAGAAATTTCACGAGGAATTGAAAAATATAGAGTACAAGATTCTCGTTAATTCGTTAATTGTCTTACTCAATTGTACCGTTTTTTTTTTCATCCTGTCCAAAAGAGAAAGAATAAGGGGCTTGGAAAAGTTTAAATTAGCGAGTATACACCGGAGATGATGAAGGAAGGAAGGGAGAGAGAGAGAGAGAGAGAGAGAGAGAGAGAGTAAAAAGCAACTCGTTAATTAAAACAGAGAGAGTGAGAGAGAGAGAGAGAGAGAGAGAGAGAGAGCTAAAAAGCAACTCTAATTAAACAGAGAGAGAGAGAGAGAGAGAGAGAGAGAGGAGAGAGCTAAAAAGCAACTCTAATTAAAGAGAGAGAGAGAGAGAGAGAGAGAGAGAGCTAAAAAGCAACTCGTTAATTAAAACAGAGAGAGAGAGAGAGAGAGAGAGAGAGAGAGAGAGCTAAAAAAGCAACTCGTTAATTAAAAGAGAGAGAGAGAGAGAGAGAGAGAGAGAGAGAGAGCGAGCTAAAAAAGCAACTCTTTAATTAAAAAGGAAATTGGCACTCGGTGGCCCATTGCTTCCTTGGAGAAAAAGAGGGTTGTTCCTTCATTACTGGGCCGTAACAAAGACGATATTAATTACCACCCAATTAATATTCAAAATAATGACACTGGAAGAATCACCTCACCAGGAAATTCGGTTTCCTTTCCTCCATTAAAGGTTTAAAGGGCGCTCATGAATGGCAGAGGCAAGGGACAGTGACATTGCCCTAGAGACTGACCATATATACACATAGCATCCTGCTTTTCAAACTAGGGTTGTAGCTTAGCAAGTAATAATAATAATAATAATATGATAAGCGACCAAAGCCCTCTACTCCCAAGCTAAGAACAAGGAGGGCCAGGAAATGGTTGTTGATGACTCAGCAGATAAGACCTATACAGTAGGCTCCCCCAAACCCCCCATCCTTAGCTCACAAGGATGGTGACGTTGCAACTACCAAAGGAACTAACAAGTTTGAGCGGGACTCGAACCCCAGTCTGGCGTACACCAGTCAGGGACGTTACCACATCGCCCACCATGGGATATGTATGTCCCATGTCGACGGATAATGAGAAATAGGAACATAGGCTTTTATCACTATTACAAAAAGATTCGTGAATACACATTGCAGAGTGAAATACTCTTAAGACGAGTACCATATTGTTCTTGTGAGTGCTATCGAGGTACTGAGCAAGTAATGCAATGTTTCTCTGTCAATATGCTGAAACTACTAATTTTAGTGGAAATCTCCACTGTGATGGAAATATACTCTTACCATCCGGCTTAAGACACGATACCTATAAGAGAGTTCAGTAATCTCGCACAGAAATTTATGATAGTCACAGTACTCTTAAAAAGCTCATTGATCTCACTGTATAAAATTCATATTCATATACATATTTTCCATACAAGGCTTGGGACATTATATATATATATATATATATATTATATATATAAACATATATATGTATGTATATTATACATATATATATATATATATATATACTGTATATATATA
>NC_090733.1:137928201-137940701 GCF_036898095.1 Palaemon carinicauda | reverse complement strand
AGCTATATATATAGATATAGATATAGATGTAAATGCAGATGTAGATATATGTTTATACATATATATATATATATATATATATCAAGGACTTTATTATGTAATTATACATATATATACACCCAAGTATGTCAATAACTGTATCATATATATATATATATATATATATACAGTAAATTGCAATAAATCAGAAAGTGGCATTTACACTACTGCATTCAGGAAATCATTGGAACCAAAATCCATATGGACCATAAAGCTCACTTAGATGTACAAACAGTATATAATACAATTCGATATGTAAGTATCACAAGTTGCACGAATATATTTCACGAGTGGATTCGCTCGTGATTGCAAAAAATGGCTTTCGAAGAGACCGCCAAGTTTCGATACCCAAGTGCGTGTGTGCAAAGTAATACGACAGTGTAATATTTGAATTGGATACGGCGAACTTACACGATGGTTAACATACGTGTGCAAATATCAGGAAAGTAAACCAACGGAAGAAAGAATGATGGAGTGTAAACATGCGCTTTCTGGTGTACTGGGGGGTGGGGGGGGGGGGTGGCTTAAAATTATCCCCGGGCCTCGAAGAGGGTGGGACTCCAAATCATGGTCAGAAAATTAATGTAGGTATACATTTAAAATTTTCAAGCACTGCATGGACATAGGCAGTTGTACCGGGGGGGGGGGGATGGGCTTTCTTAAAATGACCCTAGTGCCTGCAAGAGAGGGGGAACCCCAAACTTTACGGGCTGCCCAGCGGCAAGAGCCCGTGTCTTACATACGGTAAGGCAATCTACACACACACACACGGAACCCCAAAGCAGGGTCAGAAAATTAAATTACGCAAGTATACATTTAAAATTTTCAAGCATTGCATGACATGGCCGGTGGTATACCTAACGGGTGACGGGGGGAGGAAGGGGCGCCGCCGCTTTATAATCCCCCCCCCCCCCCCCCCCGGTGTCTCCTAGGGAAGGGGTCCTCCAAATCAGGGTCAGAAAAGGAAATTATGTAAATAAATACTTTAAAATGAATACCAATGAAGGTAAACAGTAATTGGAGACTATTTACTAACTCACCCACCCCTTGGTCCCTAAATCTCTAGCTATACCTCTGGACATAAGAGAAATTACGAACTTACGAACCCAAACACATGCAGTCACACACGACCATAGGTAAATAGAGTCAGGCACTTAGAGAAGCACATTTAACCAAAGGGAATAAATAAGTAAGAGCATCGGGTGGAAACCATAAACCCTAATATCATCTCTCTCTCTCTCTCTCTCTCTCTCTCTCTCTCTCTCTCTCTCTCCCCATCATTGAGCTTCAATCCCTTTACCCCCTCCCTTTGCACTGATGGTCTCCAAGGGGTGTTGGAGGAAGGAAGAAGTGGCCCCCCCTCCCTCACTCCCTCCCCCTACCTCCCTCCCTCTCCCTCTCCCTCCCCCTACTCTGTTTAAATCTTCATCAGCCAACATTAAGATAATGAAGCCATTTGGATAATTACCCTGCGACGTTTCTGCCGTGTTTCTGACCCATTCCAGGATTCCTATTTTCCATTCCCGATTCCTGGTGGAACTCCCCAAGGATAGCTGAAGGAGGAGGTGTAATGTGTCCCCTGCTGAAGATATACAGGGGGGTGGGATGCCTCAAGCAGCTTAAAATGATGGAACACGAGCCCCAGCCTCGTCGTCACTGGCAGATAGTCCAGGGACGAGGAGAGGGAGTTGGCTCCAGATAAAAACACATAAATGAGTCTTTGAGAATAACTTCGTCAGCCTTAATGGATTACATCAGGGTGGAGCTTATGTGTATTACATGCATATGCAGCTTCTGTGAATGCGCACACAGATTGCTACATAGCTGGTTACTAGGTAAGGGTAGGGAGGAGTGCTTAGGGAGGAGTGTTTAGGGAGGAATATTTAGGGAGAAGTATTTAGGGAGGAGTATTTAATGAGGAGTGTTTATGAAGGAATATTTAGGAAGGAGTGTTTAGGGAGGAGTGTTTAAGGAGGAATATTTAGGGAGTATTTAGGGAGGAATATTTAGGAAGGAGTATTTAGGGAGGAGTGTTTAGGGAGGAGTATTTAGGGATGAGTGTTTAGGGAGGAATATTTAGGAAGGAGTATTTAGGGAGGAGTGTTTAGGGAGAAGTATTTAGGGACGAGTATTTAAGGAGGAGTGTTTAGGAAGAAGTGTTTAGGGAGAAGTATTTAGGGAGGAGTATTTAGAGAGGCCTGCGAGTGTCATTAAAAGTACGATCCTTGACTTCCCTTGACGGCTGTGCGTTAGTCCCTAGTGTTCTTATAGGTTTAAAGGCCGCTCATGAACGGCAGAGATAAGGGAGAGTGACATTGACCTATCAAGCAGGACAATGCCCTAGAGACTGACCATACATAAATATGATCAGCACCCAAGCCCCCTCTCCATCCAAGCTAGGACCAAAGAGGGCGAGGCAATGACTGCTGATGACTCAGCAGGTAGACCTATAGGCTCGCCCAAATCCCCCAAGGATGGCGAGGTTGCAGCGTCCAAAGGAATCAACGAGTTTGAGCGGGACTCGAACACCAGTCAGGCGATCATCAATCAGGGACCTTACCACATCGGTCACCACAATCCATGAGGTATTTAATGAGATGCTGATGACCATTTGGTGAAAGTGTACGAAAAGACTTAATGTGGAACATTCCGCTGCAAGGGTAATCATCTAAGATTCAGTGTTGTAAGATGAATGTGGCAGAGTTATTTACGTTTGATTTCTAATCTTCCTTTGTAAGGAAGACTCAATGTTGTTGAGATACAAACTATATATATATATATATATATACACATATATATACTGTATATATATATATATATATACACATATATATACTGTATATATATATATATATATATAGCCTATATGTAAATAAATAAACAATTGTTTAATATATATGCTCGTATATATACATATATAAACATTTAAACATAAAACTTGATTTAATATCTTAGTATCTATTTCAGATAAAATAGGGCAATAAAACGTACTAAGGAAATAAACATATATATATGATTTTGTATGCGCATATATATATATATATATATACTGTATATATGTATATACTGTATATATATATACTGTATATATATATATATATATATATACTGGTGTGTGGTGTATGAATTATGGTATACTATTCAATAGACTGTACGTGATAAAACTATTAAAAGAGACAAATTCAAACCCCTCTAATTTCTACAAATATTGGCTGCATTGATATTAAAATCTACTTCGTTCATTCTCTTGCCAATTAAATAATAAGAAAAAAAATTCCTGGATTCTTCTATTAGTCCACTACCCATTTTTAAAGTGTAGCCAGGTATACATAACTAACAGAAATATTCATATAACAAACACGCACACTCAAGTATATATATGCATATGAATACGTCTATAGAGTATACAAATTCAATCGACAAACTTAGCAAGACAAAAGGCCAAAATTATTAATAGGGACAAGAGAAGGTCCAGCATTTTTCGACCTCGCTTTCTTTTAGTTTCGTCTGCGGAGTTCCGACGAAAGACGAGATTTCTTACGAGCGAAAAAAAATGGTAAATACGAATTGAAAAGAGAGAGAGAGAGAGAGAGAGAGAGAGAGAGAGAGAGAGAGAGAGAAGGATTCCTGAGCCTTCATTAACCAGGTTCTCGCTACATATCATTTAATTTCCTGGTTTAAAAAAATTGCTTATTAAGAAGAGAGTATAAAAATGCATTAATTAAGTCCCAAGTTTCCCTATAGGTTGTGAAAATGAAAAACACTTTAGGCGGTTGGGGGAGAGGGGAGACGGGGGGGAAGGAGAGGGGTGGATGTAGGGGGATAAACGTGGAGGAGAGAGAGAGAGAGAGAGAGAGAGAGAGAGAGAGAGTGAAGAGGGGGAGAAAAAATAGTCATTGGGTCGAATGATGAGAAAGGGAAGAAGGAAACAATAAAAGGGTATGAAGAAAAAATAACAAGGAAGATGATAGAAAAAACCATAAGGAAATATTAAAAGAGAAATATGGATAAGGAAGATAAACAGGGGCTGAAAAGCGAAGAGAGAGAGAGAGAGAGAGAGAGAGAGAGAGAGAGAGAGAGAGAGAGAAGGATGAGGTGAAGGGGGGGGAGAGAAAACAGCCTTTGGGTCGAATGATGAGAAAGAGAGGACGAGAATAATAAAAGGGTATGAAAAAGGAAAAATGACAAGGAAGATGATGGAGGAAAAAATAATAAAGAGATATTAAGAGAGAAACATGGATAAGTAAGATAATCAGAGGATGAAAAGCGTTGAAATGGTAAACATATACGTAACTGGACCGAAGTCAAATTGAATAAACAGTAAAGGCAAAACAAAAGTATTCAGCCGAAGATGAGAGAATCTAAGAAAGTAGATTATGTAAGAGAGAATCAAAGGAGAAATGGAAAAGATAAAGATATAATACACAAATGAGAAAACAAGCTACAGGAGAAATCTTACAAGAAATAACAAAATTTTTCATTAAAAAACAAACTTTAAAAATTACTAAATATTTGTCTTTCTCATTTCTGTGCTACGATATAGTTTTCTTAACATTATACTAATGTACAGATAACCCATTGATCATGTCTGAGCCATTCTCAAGGTAGGCTGGAAATGGAGTCTGGCCAAAGTCCTTTGTAATCAAAAAAATTTATACCTTTCAAGTTAAAAAAAAGTATTGGTTGTTGTTGTGAAGTTCGTCCATGTATATACACAAGACACACCTTCAAGGTTTAAAGGCCACTCATGAATAGCAGAGGGAAGGGTTAGTGTCTTTGCTCTATGAAGCAGGACAATGCCCTGGAGACTGATCATATATCCATGTGATTAGCGCCCGAGCCTAGACAGGCTAGGACCAAGGAAGGACAGGTAATCGCTGCTGATGACTCAGCAGATAGACCTATAGGCCCCCCAAAACCACCATCTTTAGCTCACAAGGATGGTGAGGCTGCAACGTCTAAAGAAATTAACGAGTTTGAGTGGGACTCAACTACATAATAAAGAGCAAGTTTCTGGATATATATATATACACACACACACACACACACACATATATATATATATATATATATATGAATGACAAGAATTATATCTCCTGGTCACTCCCCGTCCCTCGTTTAGGGGGGAGTGGGTGTAGTCATACCCTGGTGAGATGGATTGTAATTAGAAAAGGGACAGGAGGTGAGAAGGGTTGAATCTGCATGTCTATCATTAGCCGTCCTTTTTGACGGGTCGAGTACACCTGTACAGGATACTGACCAACAAAATAATTCACAACACTCACGCAATGCAATATGTAAATCATGACTTGAAATAAATAAAAGAAAACTAATTTTCGAAGTTTACTCGAGACCAAAGCATTGTAGCTGTATCGAAATAAGAGAAAAGTCCAGAGCTTTTGTTCGGATTTCATTGTTCTTGAGAGAAATTTTTTTTGTTGAAACTTCAGAGTTGGTCTTGTTATTTTCATAATTCCTTGATAAGAAAATTCCCGGTACTGGAGTCATTTGCCACTTTTTCCGGAAAACATTTGTGTCCACAAACATATTACATAATCTGATATTTTAACATTCATCTTGGTTGCATAACATTTACATATGTCAAAATCCTGCGTCGATATTAAAAGTTGCTCTCTCTCTCTCTCTCTCTCTCTCTCTCTCTCTCTCTCTCTCTCTATTTAGGTCTACAAGTATAATGTTTAATCTGACATTTTGTCATTGTGTTGTATACTACTTACAAAATGTCATAACCTTGTATCGATCTTTAAGTCTCTCTCTCTCTCTCTCTCTCTCTCTCTCTCTCTCTCGAACATTTAAGTCAAAAACTATAATACATAATCTGATATGTTATCATTTTTCTTTTTTGCATAACATTTACAAAACAGCTCAGAACACCTCTCTCTCTCTCTCTCTCTCTCTCTCTCTCTCTCTCTCCACTCAGGTATGTGTGCGCGCGTGCGTATACGCAATCTCTGAATGTTCTGGAAATTCAAGAAAAGATTTGAGTTATATCGAAATTCTCTTTTTACTTCTTCATTAAACGAAAAACTTTCAAAACAGTAAGTGCAATATTTCTTAGTTACGAAATTGTTAAAAAAAAAAAAAACGGCCAACCCATAATAACATTCTTAATTAAGGTCTGATATAACTAGGCTCAGAATTTTGCGACAAGTTGCTAATTAGCATAAATACTGATATCAAAAATAAAGTCTTTAATATTATCACCCAAAGGCAAATATTACAACCGTTAATATAACCATCGAGATAATTTGATAATTTTTCTAGAAATCTTATGAATTTCGAGAGAAATAAAAAAATACACACTCATCTAATTTGTTGAAATAAAATCACAGCCAAACCTTTTGAAACTTTGAATTTATTAAATAACTTCATAACTAAAATATCCATTCAAAGATGTAGTTAAATCATTGCTACAATTGCCTTGAGGTTAATAATAATAATAATAAAAATAATAATAATAATAATAATAATAATAATAATAATAATAATAATAATAAAACATCTTTCTTGTACTGCATTAGGTGAACTAATCGTAGGTGGTTTGATTACGGCATCATTATTTTGGTAAACAGAAAAGGACTGTCGAGGTGGGAAAGAAACTGGATTGTTGAACAAGGGATTAAGTAGGGAATATGATTGCTATTGAAACTGGAAGAGCAAGTAAAGGTTTTAGAGGAATGGCGGAATTTCTAATAAATATTCAAAATGTAAATGGTAGTTATCTAACTTTCAGATGTCTTAGGATTCTTGAAAGTATTTTTAGACAAACTTGATGGTTTATTAACAACATAATGTTTTCCCGAAATCTTTTTCTGAGTAGCTGTTGGCCTCGACCCAGCTACACTATAGCAGTTCGTGAAATAACAAAACCTATCAATAGTTAAAGGAGAAATTGCGGTTGGTTGACAATAAAAGAAATAACTAACCCGAATCCAAAATCACTCTAGTTTTAAGGTTTAAACGCCGCTCATGCATGGCAAAGGCAAGGGACAGCACCATTGCCCTATCGAGCAGGACAATGCCCTGGAGACTGACCATATATACATATGATCAGTGCCCAAGACCCCTCTCCATCCAAGCTAGGACCAAGGAGGTCCAGGCAATGGCTGCTGATGACTCAGCAGATAGACCTATAGGCTCCCCTAAATCCCACACCATTACCTCACAAGGCTGGTGAGGTTGCTGTGACCAAAGAAACTAAAAGTTTGAGCGGGACTCGAACCCAAGTCTGGCGTTCACCAGTCAGGGATATAACTACATCGACCACTACGACCCATGGACGCGAGGAAAAGCCTTTTCGGCATTTAAATGTAATTTTGTGATTTTCATAACAAAAACTTAATCATAAAGCTGTTGTCAAATTTTAGTCCCGAACAATCTCCGATTTTTATATCAAGCAGAGAGCCAAGGTATACCAGGGCATTTGATCTTTTCCTGACAGCAGAGCGCAAGGACAATAGAATATGATGTCATCCGATTAAAATTAGCAAATCTTAAATGATGTGTATCATACATTGGTCACATTTAATGAAATAATGCTTATCACATATTATTATTATTATTATCATTATTATTATTACTAGCCAAGCTACAACCCTAGTTGGAGAAGCATAAAACATCCCACAAAATTTGATACGATCAATAACACTATAGAATTAATGAGTCCGACTTTAAAAGCACATAAGGACATTCTCTCTCTCTCTCTCTCTCTCTCTCTCTCTCTCTCTCTCTCTCTCTCAATGATCAAGAAGAAATAAGGTCAAGTGAGAATTAACTGAACTGTATGGTCATTTCAGCTTTTTGAAATTATCATTATTGGAACACCCACCAATGGATACAATTCAAAGCGTTCCTGAAATGATTCCCTCGGATGAAAAAAAAAAAATTCTAACGAGCTCATTTTGCAAAAACCTAAACTGAAACAAAAAAAAAAAAAAAAAGGAAATGAAAAAGTTATCTCAACAATGTCCATTTAGCAAAGAATAACTCCTTTACCAATGCATGTATTCTATATGCATACGCAATTATGGTTAAATATAATGTAAATTAAAGTACGTTGTGGTGGCCGATGTGGTAACGTCCCTGACTGGTGATCGCCAGACTGGGATTAGAGCCCCGCTCAAACTCGTTAGTTTCTTTGTTCGCTGTAACTTCACCATCCATGTGAAATAAGGACGGGGGTTTGGGGGGGGGTTGCCAATGTGGTAACGTCCCTGACTGGTGAACGCCAGGCTGGGATTAGAGCCCCGCTCAAACTCGTTATTTTCTTTGGTGGCTGCAACCTCACCATCCTTGTGAGATTAGGACGGGGGGGGGGCCTATAGGTCTAACTGCTGAGTCATCAGTACCCATTACCTGGCCCTCCTTGGTCCTAGCTTGGATGGAGGGGAGCTTGGGCGCTGATCATATGTATGTATGGTCAGTCTCTGGAGCATTGTCCTGCTTGATAAGGCAAGGTCACTGTCCATTGGCTCCCTCATTCATGGTCGGCCTTTAAATTATATTTTGGGATTGTTTTAAAATTAATCAACAAGGAATATTACCCAGTTAATGCGTATCATCTTTAAAAGATCATGTAATCAGAGTTATTAAACATGAGGTCACTTGAAGTTAATAAACCAGAAAAGGTCAACTATTCAAATTTAATCAACTCAAGAGGGTCATTTAATCAAAGATGAATTTCAAACGGTTCCTACGGGCCAACCAAGGGAAAGGCCCGTGCTAACAACAAGTGTTGGCTTTAATACCCCAACAACAACAATCAAACGGTCACTAAATCGAAATTAATGAACTTATAAAGGTCATTTAATCAAACTTTATAAAGCAAAAAAGGTCACTTCAAGTTAATAATCCTGCGAAGGTCCCTTAATAAAAGTTAACAAATCAGCGAAAGTAACCTAATAAAAGTTAATTAACTTTGAAGAGTAACTTTATTAAAACTAATAAACTTTTGAAGGTCACCTAATCCATTTAATCACCTGGGTGGGATCATTTTATCAGTTAATTAATTCAGAAAGGTCACCTTATCAAAGTAAATCACTTGAGAAAGTTACCTAATCAAAGTAAAGTGATACGGGAAAGTTCACTTCAACTAAAAATCAAGTCACCTGGGTAAGATAATCTTGTCAGGATCAATTAACTTAGGAAAGCAGCCTTATCAATATTAATCACTTTAAAAGGTCACCTGATCAAAGTTAATCAACCAGGAAGGTTACTAAAAGGTGAGACTCGAAAAGGTTATTTTATCACAGTTTTTTACTTTGATAAGGTCTATCAAAGTATATCACTTGAGATGGTTGGTTGATCAAATATGATCATCTTATCAAGATCAATTAATTACGGAATGTAATCTTATCAATGGTAATCACTTTAAAATGTTACCTGAACAAGTTCTCGCTGCATAATTAATTTTCTAGTCACCTAATCAAAGAGGGTTAGGGAAGGTAACCTAATTAAAGTTAATAAACTAGGGAAAGTGACCTCATCACAGTTAGTTCTCTAAAATGTCACCTAAACAAAGTTAATCAACTTGGGAAGATGATTCATCAAAATTAATCTAAGGAAAGTCGCCTAATCAAAGTTAATCATGCGAACTGGTCATATGATTAAAATTCATCAATTTTGGAGGGTAACCAAATCAAAACAAATGAACTTGAGAAGGCAACACTTGTCAGACTCAACCAACTAAGGAGGGTTGCTTGCTACTAATCAACTCGGGATGATCACATAATCAATAATTTAACGTCACCTAATCAATTTATCTGAGATAATGTGTTAACAAAAGCATATTTCATCGAAAACTTAATCTATTTCCAACATTGCTGGGGATGGTAATCAAATGTAAAAGGCTAATTAGTAAAAATAACGGATATTGCAGGGTTACCAGGTTTTCCAAATGAGAAAAGGCCAACGTCTGATCAACTGCAGCTTTAAAAGGCCAACCTAATAGTAGAAAAAGGCCGAAAATATAGCATTTAAGACTAACCAGTTTCAAAAAGGCCAAATTTAGGTATCTAGCACGGAAAAATACCAAATTTGGTGTTTTTGGCCCGGAAAATGCCAACCTGGCAACCCTGATTCCAAGCGGGAAAAGTGGGAGAAATAGTAGCTATTAAGGAGTGTTTGAATATCATTCTCGACCAGAGAAAAATATCTCCATCGTACATCGAAGAAATTATAAACAACAACCCAACACTATAAAATATATGGATATAGGTAATTCATAACAAATGAATAAAAAAATAGAAAGTTTCCTACTTATAGATATGATACCTCCTACGGCTATATCGTTTCATGCTTGCCCTTTTACTCTGGCGAAATCTAACCGAGGCCCTTTGCGTCAATAGGGGTGGGAGGAACTGATGATAGTAAATATGATGATGACTTTGGAGAAAAATTACGATAACCACATCCATCATTCAACAGCTAATTACGAATAAAACAAAAGTGCAAACTTACAACAAATCTTCTGATGTTTCATACAATTACACGAAAAATTCCGAAGTGTCACACTGAGCTCTTAATATTTCAGTTTCCAATATCATTCATAGTTGTGAATTTTGTCAAATGTACACCTTCACAACACAATATATGAAGAGAAATGCTCGAGATTTTTGTCAAATGCACCGCTTCGCAACAAAATTTAATAAATGTAAAGAGAAATACTTGAGAATTTTGTCAAATGTACACCTTCACAACACAATATATGAAGTGAAATGCTCGAGATTTTTGTCAAATGCACCGCTTCGCAACAAAATTTAATAAATGTAAAGAGAAATACTTGAGAATTTTGTCAAATGTACCCCTTCACAACACAACTTAATAAGATATATAGAGCGAAATGTTTAAGAATTTTGTCAAATGTACCCCTTCACAACAAAATTTAATAAAAGTAGAGAAATGCTTGAGAATTTTGTCAAATGTACCCCTTCACAACAACTTAATAAGACATGTAAAGCAAAATTTTTAAGAATTTTGTCAAATGTACCCCTTCGCTAACCAATTCATTAATATATGTGAAGAGAAATGTTTGATACCTGAATCGCTACAAGTCTAAAAATGATGAAGTACGTCATATGCTTGATATCTTCATTTGGTTTTGTGCAGAGTATTTTCTTACCTAGTATTGTCTTTCAAGAAACACACAGATCTTTATCTTAAACCACTAAGAAAGTCGAGTAGCCCAAAAAGTATTGGATCGTTTTCGTAAAAATACTCACTTTTTCCAGGAAAAGTATATTCCTCCATTAGCAAGATTTCTTTCTAATTCTTATTGTTTTTCTTGTTTGTTATCAGACAGGAAAAAAAACTTTTTATCTTTTAGATAACGACATCCATAGGTTTTGGTGTAGAGCAATATCATAAAAGTAATCTTAGACAAATTCCTTTGATGACGAAAGCCGCTTTTGTTAGGACATCGTCTTTGGGCCAGAACAATAAATGCATATAACTCGTGAGGACTATATCACATGGAAAGGATTCGATCCTTTTCAACAAACCCTCCACCTCCTAACCCCCTATCCATCCACTCCCCATCCCCCCTCCCCCGAAAACCCCTTTTGGAAACATGAAGGCAAGCATAGAAACTTCAAGAAGTTCTTTATCCCCTCCTCCTCCACTACCTCCTCCTCCTCCTCATGCTTGGCTTCCTCTCTCCTCTCCCTCTCCGGTCTGGTGTGTGCAATTCTCTTAATAGGGCCAAAACAAAACACTTTTGTCTGTTATCGTCCTCTTAAGCTTTCATCCTTTTATTGCGCCTCCGACGTCGCCATTTTTACCTTGCCGGAATTTCAAAGGCGGACGGATCCTTTCTCCTTTTTTTTTCCTCTCTCTCTCTCTTCTTCATACCCATTTTCTCAATGTAGAAAAAAACAGAAGTGAAAAGGCATCCTCTATTCTGATAAGCATTTGGGGAACTGCAAAGCAAGAAGTAACCAATATCTCTTTCTAGGCTCCGCGTTTCATCTTTTCCAGCCAAAAGAAAATACAACAAAGTCTACCATCAACACCAACAGCATCCCTACCCCACCCCCATGAGATTTCCCCACCCCCTGGATCCACCCCCTGCCCCTGCTTAGGAACACCCACTCTGTATATAAAACTTCTTCCCCCAGCCTCCCCCACCCCGTGAGGCATACCCACCCCCTAGACACTCCTGAAGACTACTGGTGCTTCTTGCCGCCTGTACTTCGCATTTGTCCAGAATATGCTAATTTGAGATGCGTCTTATAGATACCAAGAACCCACTTTCGTCTCAAAATTTCATCCCTCATCAAATAACGCCGGAGAGCCAGGCGAATCCGCTCCTTACGCCGGTAGCGGAGAGTGGTCCAAGTCCCTTCCAGGCGCCATCCGTTGTGATTTAGGAAGAAGAAGAGGGATGCTCGGATTAAGGCCCAGTCTTTTAAAGTTCCATATCAACAAATGGATTGTCGCATCTC
>NC_090733.1:137913201-137925701 GCF_036898095.1 Palaemon carinicauda | reverse complement strand
ATATATATATATATATATATATATATATATATATATGAAAATACATATATATATATACATATATATTTATATATATAAATACATATATATTTATATATATAAATACATATATATACATATATATATATTCATATATATATATATATATATATATATATATATATATATATATATATATATATATAAAATCTCTTTGCAAGCATATTCATAAAGGGGATGTTTTTTCTGCATACTCTCTCTCTCTCTCTCTCTCTCTCTCTCTCTCTCTCGGGACAAAATCAGAGTATTGTCTTTTAGGAGCAAGCTTTTTGTTGCTGTTTACTGCGCCCAACCAATTTAACATTAATATTTCTATAACAATGATGTTTACTTTGTACCAATGCTAGTATATGTGCAATTTAATTTGATTTAACTAAATCCCAACGATAAGATCAGATATGATTGTTGATAAGTACTGTCGATGCTTATTTTCTTACCAAACAAAAGCTTCTATTCCAATACATCCCAATTTTCCCTGTTGGAGACCCTGGGCTTATAGCATCCTGCTTTTCCAACTAGGGTTGTAGCTTAGCAAGTAATAATAATAATAATAATAATAATAATAATAATAATACAACATCGTTAAGATTTACCAAAAATCGAATTACAATAAAGCTCTTATATATAAAATATAACAGTTCCCCACTAAAATTTTCAAAAAAAGAAAATGAGTAGTGATATTTGGTACGTGAAAGAAACTGGATAATGTCTAAAGTGAGGATAAACTTAAGTAGAGGAATTTCATTGTACAATAAATCACCTTTTTCAATGCTAAACCATTCATTTAAAATCCTGAATTTTGTACCATAAATATCAGGATTCTTCTTTTAAGACGAAAATGATACATAAAATCACGAGATTAGACATGTCTATTTCAAAATAAATTTGAAGAAAAATAATATTTCAAGAGAAACAGAAAACAATCAGCTGGATATATGAAAGACTAGTATTAATCTACAAAATTCATCTGGTTCCTGAGACGTCTACAATTGCCTAACGGCTATACATTAAGAAGGATAGCAGGAACGCAGATATAGCAGGAGATTTAAAAGGCGTGATGCTATGGGACAAATAGCCAAATGTTAAGTGAAAAAAAAAGTTGTGCCTAGACCAGAAATATGGAAACCATTCGGATTTGTTCAGATTTAGAAACAAAAGACTTAGGAATATATTGATCAAAAAAGTTCCCCGAAGATGAAGAATAGGTGTATTTATGAAATTCACTGCAATCATTGTGGTAAAAGATATATTGGACCAAAATGGAAAAGTCCTGCGAAAATAAAATTAAAAAACTCATATGTAATGTAAGAAGGGTTAAATATTGCCAGAAGCATTTTAAGATATGAACGATTGAAAAACACATTATAAAATAGAAAAATACTAAACAGCTTATATCTTGCAAGGATATTGTTAGTAGAAACATAAGCGAAATATGTCAAGAAAAAAAATGAAAAACTGCTCGACACCAGACCAGATAGGCCTGTGTACAAGCTGCATGTATTATTGGTAAATAATATTTGTGGATAATTAGATTTAAAGTAGTTAGCTTATTCTTGTTTTGTTTGTACGTGATCACAGTTTTATTTTCTACTATTCTAAATGTATTCCTAAATCAAAAGACTTTGAAGAGGTGTAATACGCGCGCGCGCACACACACACACACACACACATATATATATATAATATATATATATATATTTATATATATAAAATATACATATGCATATATATTTAAATATATGCTTATATATATATATATATACAGGTGGCCTGAAATGTCTAAGTGCCCCTTAGAGAAATATGAAGGGTGGGCAGAACCCTCACTCTTAAAAATCAGTTAAAAGGAACATTAATACTAGCAGAATGGCAGCTGCGCATGAATTTCTCACTTTGAAAATAAACAACCAAGAATTGCAGCACTAAGAAATCAGGAAAAAGAAATAAAAGAATGACAAATATAGGAAGAAGAGAATAATTGTCATATTGATAGAGTCCGGCGTGCAGAAGTTTGAGCACGCCTAATTAATTCAACAATGGCATTTTGGTACCTTCACCCTATGAACAAGACATAGGCATGAAGCAGAAAAAATAGTACAAACTGGCTTGAAGACAAAAAAATTAATCACTGTGGTGCTACGAAATGGAAGATTGAACCTCCTGGATCGTGTTGCGGTGGAGGGAAAGTTAGGGTGACTTTGTTACAAATATCATCTCCACCTAAACATAGGAAATGATTCAACTTCATAATTGTAGTTTTCACACATGAAATATTGGGCGATAAGAGTATCTAGGTTCAGAATTGAGCCGTCTCTAAGATGACTTACAAGAATCGAGCAGAAGCATATACTGACATTGCTTTTAAAAGCTACAACCATATATATATATATATATATATATTATCCAAATATATATGTATATGTATATATAAATATAAATATAAAATATATAATTTATATTCATATATACATATATACTATATACATATATATGTATATGTATATAAATATAAATATATATATATATATTTATATATATAAATATATATTTATATTCATATATAATATATATATATATACAATATACATATATATACATACATATATATATATATATATATGTTTATTATATATAAAAACATATATATATATGTTTATTATATATATAATATATATATATATAAATATATATATGTATATATATAAATTATAAATATATATTTTATATATGTATATATATATTTATATATATACAGATTTATATTTATATATACATATACAGTATATATATATATATATATAAATATATATATATATATATATATATATGTATATTTAGATATAATATTATACAAATGTACATTATATATATATAATATATATACATATAAATATTTATACATATACATATATATATATATATATATAGAGAGAGAGAGAGAGAGAGAGAGAGAGGAGAGAGAGAGAGAGATGGATGGAATACAAATAGAAAAATGATTATACATAATGTCTTTGAATCTCAAGAAAAATAGGAAACAACAACAGTACATTTCTTTGGAATGACATTTGGCAACAAGACTTTTAATCATTCTACCAGAGGAAAAAAGTTAAAAAGCTAAAGAAAAAAAAATATTAACAAAAGCCTCTACAACGAATCCATTTGATGAGTCAAACAACTTTGCTGATATAGTCTCAGGTCCACTTGTAGTTTACCAACAAATTAGATGATTGAAATGACTCTCTCTCTCTCTCTCTCTCTCTCTCCTCTCTCATCTCTCTCATTCGCATCTCTATGTTGAAGCTTGTTCCTCGCTTGTTAAATTCCTTTTCTCTCTCTCTCTCTCTCTCCTCTCTCTCTCTCTCTCTCATTCACATCTATGATGAAGTTGTTCATCTCTCTCTCTCTCTCTCTCTCTCTCTCTCTCTCTCTCCTTGAATTCGTCATCTCTATGATGAACATTGTTCCTCACTTGATAAATCTATTTCTCTCTCTCTCTCTCTCTCTCTCTCTCCACAACATAAATAATTAATTAGGTTTACCTTACCCAAGAAACTAACCAATTCCACGGAGAACTGGAAGATGGAAGAAGACGAAAGTAAAAAAAAAGAAAAAAGAAAAAAAAATAATCGACTATACATCTCGGAAAATAGTTTCATATTCCATTAATTAAATTAGGAGAGAGAAAGAGACCAGAGCACAATGCAGCCTTTATACCAGAGTAACAATAAAACAAGCCTCTGTTTCCTAAACTTTTCACTGAGTTGCTCTCCCCTACCCCTACCCCTACCCCTACCCCCACCCCCACCTCTCTCTCTCTCTCTCTCTCTCTCTCTCTCTCTCTCTCAGCCAGGGAAACACATACACATTATAATTATTATTATTATTATTATTATTATTATAACTAGCTAAGCTACTATATATATATATATATATATATATATACACATATAATGTAGGTGAATTATATACATTAATATATATACATTTATGTACATACATATATATACATATACATATATACACACACACACACACACATATATATATATATATATATATGTATATGTATATAAAATGCGTGTGGGCGCATGTTTTAAACATGTAAACGAACAATATTAAATGCACCCTAACAAAAACTATAGTCTAATAAAAATCAGTAATGCAGTGCCATTAATCTATTATTTCTTGAGGAAACAAGAATCTTAATACCAGACGATTAATACAATGTGAAAATTAAAAACGAAGTCTTTATAGTTTATTTCCCTACTTCCGTTCCTCACGGGGCTAATTTCCCTGTGGAGCCCTTGGCTTATAGCATCCTGCTTTTCCAACTAGGATTGTAGCTTAATAATATTAATAATACTCTGGATTCGTGAATTGGCCATCGACTCTTTAAGCGACAATATAATGTTTTTGGGTTCACAATATTCAATACCATATCTGGATTAGGAATTTGAGCTATATAGCCCGGCGTTGGGGTCTGTGAGACCATCAGGACCCTAGTGGAATTTGGCGTAAACCCCAGGGGTTATACTATGATGTAAAAGTTGAAGAGGTTGGACAGCAAGGAGGATATAAAGTAGGCGTAGCTAGAAGCCAAATGAGCATTAAGAAGAACCAATAACAATGCCTGCAGTGTACTTCATACTAATCCACTCTCTATCCCCACCGTCACACAGGATTCAAAATATCAAGAACTGAAGAACGATCTTAAAAATAAATAGGAACTGAGAAATAAGAATAATACCTGTGATTGGGGGGGGGGACATATGAAGAAAACCCTGAGACAATACCTTCAGGCGATACCAAGTTACCCAAGCATAAATGAGTTGCAGATTGCTGCCATCAAGGGAATGGTGACTATCTTGAAAAGAGCCCTCGGATACAAGGCTTGTGGAGCATAGAGATGCATCCATAGATCCCATAATATAAATTTAAACCAACTAAGGTATTAAGACAAAGCTGGATTAATGTCTATCTACATGTCAACTTAGGGGAGAAGATCAAGAAGGAGGCAAAGAATTAGATGGCGAGATACGGTGAAAGATGATGTGTAGAGAAGAGCTTTGGTGGAGGATGATGCCTTTGATGGAACCCATTGGAGAGGGTGCATCAGGCAACCGACCCCTTAATGTAGGGATAAGAGTGGGGAAGAAGAAGACATGGCAACTTACGGCTGTGATGAAATGAATGGTGAATATAAACAAACTGAATGGCAATTATAACTAATGGATGATTAATACTAAAATCGCACTTTAAAAATTAAGAGGAAAAAAACGCTCTATTCAAATCTGAGTTTCTCTCGAAAAGGTCCTCTTTGTTGCTGTAGTTTCATCATCATCCTTACATTTAATAGTCGGAAAACCAAAATTTCTAGTAAAAAAAATAAAAAAATTAAACTCAAAAGCTTTTCTTTCATACATAAATAAGATTATTATGGAATCAAATACTCTTGCTGTGACTTAACACCCTCCTCTCAAGCTGGAAATTTAACCTTTTTTCTTTTTAGTTGTATTTTTCTTTATCCGAAATAATTAGGCCTAAGAATGATTAAGCCAACAATGATTCAACATAATGAAATTACAATGAAGTTTATTCCAATATACATTTTCCATGTAAACTGTATTTAAATCCCCTTCTACCTTATGTCTTCATATGTGTAAAACTACAATATTCTATAATTTCTCTCTCTCTCTCTCTCTCTCTCTCTCTCTCTCTCTCTCTCTCTCCTCTCTCTCTCCATTTGATCTACAAAATCGACGACTAAGGGGATAGTTAATAGAGGTATTCAAAATTCTTAAAGGAATAACAAATGTAGACTATAACAATCTATTCACGCTTAGCACAAATCAGTCCAGAGGTAACGGATACAAACTGGAATTGAAAAAATACAACACCACTCAATGTGGCAATTTCTTTACATACAAAATAGCAAATACTTGGAACAAACCTCCAGCGGATGTAGTAAACAGTAACACAGTAAACGAGTTCAAGAATAGTTAGACAAGATCATAAGAACTCTCTAAATGTTAAAACGAATCTCTCTACCCAAGAGCATATACGGAGTTTCCGCGGATGGACTAAAAAGTCTTTGAGACATCCAAAATCCTTGTAACTCTCTCTCTCTCTCTCTCTCTCTCTCTCTCTCTCTCTCTCTCTCTGTAGTAAACGGTAAAACGGTGAAGTGTTCAAGAATAAGTTAGACAAGTTCATAAGAATTCTCTAAATGCTTAAAATGAATCGCTCTACCAAAGAGGAAATGAGGTTTCCGCAGATGAACTAAAAAGTCTTTGAGACATCCAAAATCCTTGTAACTCTCTCTCTCTCTCTCTCTCTCTCTCTCTCTCTCTCTCTCTCCAATTTATTGACCCGCAAACATGTAGGTTTCAGTTCCGTAACTCTGTCAATCGTGTCCCAAGCAATATTCATTCATTGGAGCATTGTCGTGAAATTACTAGCTCAGTAGTTTGCAAATACGCATCTGTAAATGGATCGTAACGCCAGTAAATCACGGCCATCATTAAATGACCACTTGTCAAAACGAACTTTGTTTTACGGACAGATATTTTCGAGGGAAAATTTGTGAATGTTTTTCCAACACACTATCGTTTTGGGGGGTTTCATTCTGACGGTGTGAATTGTGTCGTTGCGCAAAACGTGTAGTAGTAGTAGTAGTAGTAGTAGTAGTAGTAGTAGTAGTAGTAGTAGTATGTTGCGCGAAGTATGTAGTAGTATGTTGAGGGGAAACATGTAGTAGTAGTAGTAGTAGTAGTAGTAGTAGTAGTAGTAGTAGTAGTACGAAGCATTAAATAATAATAATAATAATAATAATAATAATAATAATATATAAAAAAACGTTGCGAGAAACGAGTAGTAGTAGTAGTATGTTGAGCGATGTATGTAGTAGTATGTTGAGGGAAAACATATAGTAGTAGTAGTAGTAGTAGTAGTAGTAGTAGTAGTACGAAGCATTTAATAATAATAATAATAATAATAATAATAATAATAATAATAAAAATAAAATAACATTCAAGGTAATTGCAACACTGGCAATTCTAACACGATTACGTCAAGGAATGGCGAACCTTATGGAGACCCAGAATGGAGCCATTGTACCTAAAATGAAGCTCATTTAATTTCGTAAACAAAATCTCACAGATCGTTGTCTGTTCCAGCCATCCGTAGTCACTCCAATATGGGACTATTTCGGACTTTCGCAAAGAGGCAGTTAAGGCCAACGTTTGGGACTTTAGACTTGCACCGCTTAATGGACGGAAATGCTTGCAATGGCTGAGGATATTGTGCATGCAGTTTGATCCTGAAACTAAAGAACTTTTTGGTGGGTACTATGTCGGACAGAATTGCACATCGAAGTCGTTTCTTTTGCTTTTTTTTTGAGTCTTTTCTTACCTTTCGACAGGGAAAGTATTTCCCCTTCTAGGGGGGAAGGGGTCTAGCCAGCGGAGTGGCAATGGTTGCTGGAATGGTTTTAGTTTTGGGGAGAGAGAGAGAGAGAGAGAAAGAGAGAGAAAAAAAGAGAGAGAGAGAGAGAGAGAAAGAGAGAGAGAGAGAGAGAGAGAGAGAGAGAGAGAGAGAGAGGTCCCTTTTCAACTCCAAAAAGCTAACTCATCAACCTAGCTCTTGAGTTATGGTTAGGGGTAAGTGATATAAACTGCCTTTTATAAAATATATGTAATATTGGCAATGAGGTAAAATTAACAGTGATAAGTTTAATCAATCTCTCTCTCTCTCTCTCTCTCTCTCTCTCTCATTTCAAGATTATTCCTTCTAATAGTTGAATGGATTAATGCTCCTCTCTCTCTCTCTCTCTCTCTCTCTCTCTCTCTCTCTCTCAACTTTATTCCTTCTATTTGAATGGCTTATTGCTCTTCTCTCTCTCTCTCTCTCTCTCTCTCTCTCTCTCTCATTTCTTCTAATATTTGAAGGAAGATGCATAAGCAACTCTCTGGTGGATATACGAAGTGCCTCACACTGAGGGACCTGGGGAACCCAAACATAGAATAAAGCAATAAGGTAAGGCTCTCTCTCTCTCTCTCTCTCTCTCTCTCTCTCTCTCTCTCTCTCTCTCAAAACGACCAGATTCCTTACCTTGAACTTAACAAAATGTCTAGTTCTGCCCCACAAAACCTCGTGCTAAAGATTTGGCGAGTGAACAATGGCCATGTATGATTTAGTGTTGCACTGAAGCAACGAAAAGAATATTCAATCTGGATGTTTATCGACAGATTATTTTCAAGCGTTTTTAATGAAGTTTGGTGACTACACTTTATCAAAATACGGAATTGTGAAATAAAATTTTTTTTTCAAGGGTTCATTTGGCGACGTTGAATGTTTATTTGTTCGTTATCTATCTATTTATCTATATAGATAAAGACAAATAAAAAAGAGAGAGAGAGAGAGAGAGAGAGAGAGAGAGAGAGAGAGAGAGAGAGCCCTTTCCTTTAATTGTATGTCATTGTTGGTATTGATTTTCAAAAAAAAAGGTATCTCTACAGACAATTTCAGTAAGAGAGAGAGAGAGAGAGAGAGAGAGAGAGAGAGAGAGAGAGAGAAAAGAGTTCAACCAAATCCTACATTAACAACGAAACGAAATTGACAAAATCAAAGTCAAAAATTGTCATGAAGAATATAAATCCCATTATAGAAAAAGGACGAACAAAACGAAACAATGAAAAAGAAAAAAAAAATTGAGTGACAAGACCTTTATGAAATTACATCATGAAAGTTGCAGCCTCTAACTGATCACTCTGGCATAAGATAACACACACAATGAAGGACCTTGTTCGCGAGATTGAAGTTAAAAGAAACCGACAAATCTGTAGATATATATATTCATATTAGATAGGTGATTTTAATAGAAAATCATAGACAAGATGAAAAAGTGATCGATCATTTGAAATGCATCGTGGTCATTTTCGGTCCGAGAGGAACCGGGAGGCTTAACTAGGAGTTAGCAAAAGGTTTGAGAAATGATATTGATTTATAGGGAATTTCACATTCGTATGCCTTGAATTATCATCATCATCATCATCATTATTATTATTATTATCATTATTATTATTATAATCTAAGCTACAACCCTAATTTGAAAAGCAGTATGCTATAAGCCCAGGGGAAAATAGACAGGTAAGGAAAAGAAATAATGAAATCAAAATAATATGCGTAAAATTTCACAATACATATATATAATATATATATATACATATATGTAATTTACATCTATGTATATGTACTGTATATACATATGTAAAATGATATCAATAAAATGATACATACACATATATATACACAAATTTACTCTCTCTCTCTCTCTCTCTCTCTCTCTCTCCTCTCTCTCTCTCTATATATATATATATATATACACACATATATATATGTATACATATATATATATATATATACACACACATATATATATATATATACACACACACACATATATATATATATATATACATATATATATATATACATATATATATATTATAATTATATATATACATATATATATATATATATACATACCGTATATAATTGCATTAGTTTTCAAGTGTTTGATTTCTCATTGAATTAGAACAAAGTTATTCTAGCTGCCTATAAAATTTCTTTGTCAATTAAGTATTCGTATTCAAAATTCAAAAAGTCTGACAAAACTAACTCGCAATTAATTAGGCTTTCATTAAAATCTAATCATTTTCAATTAATCAGATAATTGCCTTATTGAAGTATTAACAGCACGACAATTAATATGGTATTAATATGACTTCATACAACGCCAGATTATTCGCAATCAATCAATCAATTCTCTTGCTTGAGGGTACACTCGGGCACACTATTCTATCTAATTTCTCTTACTCTTGTTTAGTTAATTTTTTTATAATTTATATAGGAAATATCTATTTTAATGTTACGGTTCTTAACATATTTTATTTTTCCGTGTTTCCTTTCCTCACTGGGCAATTTTCCCTGTTGGTTGCCCACGGGCTTATAGCATCCTCCTTTTCCAACTAAGCTTGTAGCTTAGCAAATAATAATAATAATAATAATAATAATAATAATAATGATAATAACAATATATTATCATTATTTAATGTTACTGTTCTTAATATATTTTATTTTTCCGTGCTTACTTTCCTCACTGGGCTATTTTCCCTGTTGGGGCCCACGGGCTTATAGTATTCTGCTTTTCCAACTAGGGTTTTAGCTTAGCAAGTAGTAATAATAATAATAATAATAATGGTAATGGTAATAATAATAATAATAATAAAATAAAATCAACAACAACAACAATAATAATAATAATAATAATGATAATAATAATAAAATAAATATAAAATTAATATTATAATAATAATAATACTAATAATAATAATCGTCATTGATATTAATCATAGACTAACCACACGAATCCTATATAACAAACTGCTCCTCAACGACATTTGACAACGCAAGTTACGAAAACTACCGAAATCATTTCCACGAAGAGACGCAGCCCCGAACTTGTACAGAAGCAAATTGGCAAAACAACAAACGTGTAGTACATGGCACAAGGAGAGGACATGATGCTAGCCGTCCATGAGCAATTAGCCAATTGGGTGCCTCGACACAAATCAAACCTTGTCTGGACCAATGGGGAACATGGTAACTTTGACACCTGAATGAGCCTATATTTAACACCTTGTGGAGCTAACACAATCCTCTCATTGGAGTTAGGAGCGACTCGGCGTGACATTCGAGTGGGGCATACGGAGGACTAGTGTGTGTAAACACACTTATTACTCAGTTGGGTAAATCAAGTAATAGGGGGATACGAATGGCTGTCAGAAAGAAAGTTTGTAAATATTTATTACCGTTGATTTTTAATAATTTTGATTAAAATAATGTTTTTCTTGATTGATTTTCATCAATTTTCATTAAAAATTAGTGAAAAATGAGTTCCTAAGACATTTGGGCTCTATAATCTTAAGTGCAGAGAGAGAGAGAGAGAGAGAGAGAGAGAGAGAGAGATTTTCATTTAAACATTGTTAAAATATTAGTTAATTCGACATTTCAGCTCTAATCTTAAGTGCAGAGAGAGAGAGAGAGAGAGAGAGAGAGAGAGAGAGACGGACATCAAGGGGGGCCTTCCCCTACCAGTACAGAGGACCCACCACCCAACCGGCCATCCCAAAGCTTCAGTCACTCCCGTTTTCTGTGGTAAAAGCTTTTGTGGATTCGAGGGAGGACCGAACTCTTGGAAAATTTTCCTGCGAAATATGACACATTCTCAGATTATTTCGTTCCCAGAGTAAACTTTCTTTTCTCTCTCGCACAGAGGCGGCGGTGGATTTGTTCAGTCCTTCTGGCTTTAAAGGTATTACAAATTCCTGCATCTACCCATTTGCGGAAAGGATGTTATAAAGATAATGGACGTGTGAGACGAAGTCGATAACCGGGCCGAATGCTAAGCGCTTGACGAATTGCACTTTAAACAAGGGGAAAAAAGGAGGGGGGTGGAAAAATGGGGGGAGATCCGAATGTTGTTCCGGGGGGGCGTCAGTGTATCGGGGTGCCGCAGTGATTGCTTAACACGAAAAAGGCATTTCTCCGCCGACATCAATTATTATATCAAATCCCGAGGAGACCCGAAGGAGTGTCTCCCAACGCCGCACTGTTTTTCCAGCGGCTAATGAATAGATGTGCTGGAGACCTCCAGTGGGCAATGCGCACAAACACACACACACACACTAACACAAAAGATACAGAAAATGAAAGGGGGCTTTCAACGCCCCAGAGACAATGAGAGGACGAAACTTTGAGGGCGCTCTCCAAACATTGCCATGAAAGGATAGTGATGATGATGATGATGATGCCTGCCTCGTTGTTTCCATCATTACAATGTCTGTCATGCATCACCCTCTGATAAGATATTGGTTATATCATTTGTTTAAAGGTTTAAAGGTCGCTCATGAATGGCGGAGGGAAAGGACAGTGACAATGTCCTTCACCACAATACTTCAGGTAAGCATTCTTCTTCTTCTTCTTCTGGCTTTTTTCCCATTATTTTGTATGGGGTAAGCGTGGTTGCGTTTTTTTTTTTTTTTTTAAGGACTTTGCTCTGGCTTTGGGATATACTTAGTCCCGATCGGCTGTCGAAATATACATATTTAAATAGTAACCAATGCAAAATATCGACGATACATTAAGAAGTTATTACGAAAACGACTGTGGCATTTTAAAGAGAGTCGACTGTCTTCGTAACTTGAAATTCCTAGGGTAGGGCTTTTCAAATAGACTCGACAGTCTCCTTAACTTGAAACTCCCAAGATGTGGCATTTTAAAAAGAGTCGACAGTCTTCTTAACTTGAAATTCCAAATGTGTGGCATTTCAAAAAGAGTCTAGTCTCCCTAACTTCAAATTCCTAAAGTGGGGCATTTTAAATAGACTCGACAGTCTCCTTAAC
>NC_090733.1:137895701-137903201 GCF_036898095.1 Palaemon carinicauda | reverse complement strand
ACCAGTGTCAGAGTTATCAAAATAGCATTATTTAATTGTCACGAATAACAATACTTAATTAGAATAATGATCGAAAACCGTTAATTATCAAATTTTAATAGTTTATAAACTATTGAAAACCAGAATCTTCGAATATATACATCAAAGGCATTGATCAACCTAGGTGATATTAATTAACATTATCCATGCAGTCAGATGACGTCAACAATAACATATGTATTTCTACAATTCTTAATAAAGTTAAAAGTCTAATTCTACTAGCGACTTCGCCAATTAATGTAAATAAAATCATCCTTACAATGATACAGATATCAATAATGGTATTTAGAACAAAAAAAATACTTAATGAACAAATATTAATCTTACCTTTTCGTACATCATCTTGATCGTATCTTGATGGACAGCAAATACGCTAACGATTTTTTTAAATACGGAACGTAAGGCAGTAAATACGCTATAGCAAATAAGAAATACGCTTTTAATACCGATCTAAAATAATTAACCAAAACGCATTAACCGGCACTAAGTTAATTACATTTAACACCGAGATATATTAATCGACCAAACACTAGAAAAAATGACACGTGGCACGGAAGCCTTTAACCGCGCAAATGTTTTTAACTCTACTTCGACCCACCAAGAGGTCTTGACAGACGCTTAATAATAAACAGTGGGACAAGAAGTGCACTTAACACTGACCACCAATAGTGGTAACAAGCCAATTTCAAGAAATTGACTCACTTTCAAAGACAACAGCTCAATTATTTTCCATGTTTTCTGTTTTCATTTGTATTGATTCTCTCTCTCTCTCTCTCTCTCTCTCTCTCTCTCTCTCTCGTTGTTATCACTGATTATTTTTATTATTATTATTACTATTATTATTATTATTAGCTTAGCTACAACCCTACTTGGAAAAGCAAGATACTGTAAGCCCAAGGGCTTATTGGTGAAGCGATTGGTGAAGCGATGAGTTAACTAATATGAAAACACGTTAGAATTCTCTTGATTGGAGGTACACTGTTCTTACCTTATTTCTCTTAAAGGTTTAAAGGCCGCTCAAGCAGTTCAATGCCCTAGAGGCCTAGACTGACCGTATATACATATGATCAGTGCCCAAGCCACCTCTCCACCCAAGCTAGGACCAAGGAGGGCCTGACAATGGCTGCTGATGACTCAGTAGATATACCTATAGGCTCCCCCAAACCATCCATCCTTAGTTCACAAGGATGGTGAGGTTGCAGCGACCAAAGGACCTAATGAGTCAGGAACATTAGCAATTCGGCCACCTCTTATCTTTCTAAGTTTTTGCTGCATATATATGAAAAATCTAATCTAATTTTGTTACTGTTCTTAAAATATTTTATTTTGAATGTTTATTACTTCCCTTGTAGTTTATTTATTTATCTGTTTCCTTTCGTCACTGGGCTATTCCTTCCCTATTGGAGCACTTGGACTTAAGCATCTTGCTTTTCCAACTAGTTATAGCTTAGCTTGTAATAATAGTAATGACAAAACCAACAAAGTTTTCTCCTGTCGCATTTTCCAATCAATGCCTTGATTCGCCTTACAAGCAAAAGCCTCATAAATCTCATAAAATTATTTGTTTATTTAGGAAAATACTTTTATCGACCTACGCAACGGAACGACCCTGCGCTAATGGACTACGATCACGAGTGAGGTGTCGTTGGAGCATTGTGAGTCAGTGAATGACATGGATTATTCCATCAGTGGATCGAAGGGACGTCGAAAAGTTTCCATAAGGTATCGTTAACTCTCTTATTTCAGACGATAAGTAACCGTAAGTTATTTTTTTCTTTTGACTGTACGGTTGGATACAGAAATTGCTGGTACACCTAGCTCTGTAGAAGTGCTCTTAAGAGAGAGAGAGAGAGAGAGAGAGAGAGAGAGAGAGAGAGAGAGAGAGATTGCAGAAAACACAAGAGCAGGAAGAGGAGAAGATGGATTGATGAGCTAAGAAAGTTTGCGGGTATGGACTGGCATAGAAAGACCATAAATAGACGCAAGTGGAAAGACATGTCTGAGGTCTTTGTTCAGCAATGCACTAGTAACGAATATTGCTGTGTATATTTACACTCAACTGCTACAATATATACTGTATATATACACACAGTTATATTGGTATTTTAACAGAAACGTTGATGAAAAATATAATGAAATAAGCAAAAGATAAATAATTGGAATAGCATATTTCTTTTGACCGGTCTGCGGCCCATCTACCCACAATTCTATTCTATCCAAAAAAATAAATATACAAAAAAATAGCAATATTTCTAACAGAGAAAGCAAAAAAAAAAAAAAAAACGAAAAAAAGTTTTGGAGCTGCACGAACGCTTATGTAAATGGATTACGTTCATCTGGAAGTTACCCGTGGCTTTATTTCGTTGGGAACGTTAAATGAACGAGCAATAAAAGGCCCGTTTTATGGCCATTTGATACGCCCGCGTAACTTAGCCAAAAGGGACACTATACCTACAGGCCTCTCGCGAGTTCTGTTCGGACAACGCTCTAAATAAAACTCCCGTGACATTTCTTCTCTGGACGTTGCAGTTACCGAGAGAGAGAGAGAGAGAGAGAGAGAGAGAGAGAGAGAGAGAGAGAGAGAGAGAGAGAGAGAGAGAGAGAGAGAGAGAGAGAGAGAGAGAGAGAGAGAGCTCTATTTGATAGCTTTTTGCCCTTCGCGAAAATTTTGCTTGCTCGCGTTTCCACCTAATATGGGTTATTTGGACACTATATTCTGGGGGACAACATTCTGGTGGACATCCAAGAAATGAGAACACGTTTGGTCTGACAGTTCCCACTGAATCGGCAACAGCAAGTAAACTGTGTGCTGAAAGGTATTGGGTTTAAAGGTTTAAAGGTCACTCATGAATGCCAGAGGCAAGGGATGGTCACATTGACCTATTGAGTAGGACAATGCCCTAGAGACTAACCATATATGCATAAGATCAGCGCCCAAACCCCCTCTCCACCCAAGCTAGGACCAAGGAGACAATGCCCTAGACTCCTAGAGACTAACCATATATACATAAGATCAGCGCCCAAGTCGCCTCTCCACCCAAGCTAGGACTAAGGAGGCCAGGCAATGGCTGCTGACGACTCAGCAGATAGACATATAAGCTCCAGCGAACCTTTTTTAATTTAAGAGAATGGTGAGGTTGCACAAAACAAAGAAACAAACGAGTTTGAGCAGGACTCGAACCCCAGTCTGGAATTAAAACTTACAAGGATGGTGAGGTTGCAGTGACCAAAGAAACAAACGAGTTTGAGCGGGACTCGAACCCCAGTCTGGAGTTCAAACTTACAAGAACGTTACCGCATCGGCCACCATAACCCTTTCAACTGAACTATTGTTTGCAAATGAGGTTTTCAATTTACAGAACATTATATTGGAAATATTTATCGTCATGTTATTTCTGTTCTTAAGATATTTTATTTTTCATTGGTTCCTTTCCCTGTTGGAGCCCCTGCCCTGTCTTATAGCATGCTGCTTTTTCAACTAGGGTTGTAGCTTAGCAAGTAATAATATTGTGTTTTGAGGTTTACTAATAGAAATACATGAAAGGTCCTTTGCTGAGAGGGGGGGGGGTTTAACCTTCAAGAGGTTTAATATATCTCAATCTAAGATCATATTCGGACGTCCAGTTAAGTCGCCGACATGATATCGTGAAGAATGCGAGAGAAGGTCAATGGGGGAGCCTCAGAAAGAAGGAAAAACGACGAGAGATCGTAATTACCTGTACGAGAGAAGACATGATTGGTATCTGAAGGAGATTACTGGCGGAAACAAAGGGCAGCGAGAGATCGGATTCCTCAGGAATATCAGATTGGAAGTGTGAAAGGAGGAGTCGAGATGAGTTGCAAGGAACTGATAGCAAAGGGGTTTACAATTAGGTCTTGGAAAGACTATATTATTATCATTATTATTATTAGCCAAGCTACAACCCTAGTTGGAAAAGCGAGATGCTATAAGTCCAAGGCCTCCAACAGGAAAAAATAGCCCAGTGAGGAAATGAAATAAGGAAATAAATAAATGATGAGAGCAAATTAACAATAAATCATTCTACAAACAGTAATTCTGCTAAGCTTTTTGTGGGAGATTGTCGAATTGCTCTTCAAATATTCTCAGTTAATTACCTCCGCCAACGAAATTGGAAGGAGGTCATGTTTTACCCTCTGTTTATGCTACAATGCACAGCTGCCAGACGTCTTCTTAGCTTCCGGGGTGTGTACCGGCATTAATGAAGCCAACTGTAACAGAATGCCAACTCTATTTACGCGGTCATGTGACATACAGTACATCGGGCTTCAAAAACAGATATTCAGTAGGAGTGGCTATATATATATATATATATATATATATATATATATATATACATATATATATATATATATATATATATATATACATATATATATATATATATATATATATATATATACATATATATATATACACACACATATATATATATATATATATATATATATATACATATATATAGTGTGAATGGTTCGCTGTACCCGATAATACAGCAATGAAAAAATATATGTACCTACCCATGTTTATATAATATATATATATATATATATATATATATATATATATATATATATATATATATACAACTTATTCTCTCTCTCTCTCTCTCTCTCTCTCTCTCTCTCTCTCTCTCTCTCTCTCTCTCTCTCTCTCTCATAACTAATTGTTCGGGTATACGTTCCCAAAACAATCTTTGGACAGCGAGACAAAAAAAAAATACTGAAACGATCATGAAACTGGTCTCACAAAATAAAAAAAACACAAAAGATGATGTGTGGGACAAGAGTGTACGTGGTCCTTTATTGAAGAGAGACATTCAGCGGTTCTAATAGCCTTTCCATAGGAAGGTTTGAATTCGTGTTTAATCATATTTGTATTGATTGCTAGACAGGTTGAATTTGTGTCCAGCCTGCGATTGCACGGACAGTTGTTTATCTATATATGAATTCCTTACTTGATTGAATTGGCACATGTGGTTGGGAGACCTTATATGTGTATGTATATATATATATATATATATATATATATATATATATATATATATATATATATATATATACATATATATATATATATATATATATATATATAT
This sequence comes from Palaemon carinicauda, assembly GCF_036898095.1. NCBI lineage: Eukaryota > Metazoa > Arthropoda > Malacostraca > Decapoda > Palaemonidae > Palaemon > Palaemon carinicauda. The sequence goes on along the minus strand of NC_090733.1, from coordinate 137,898,048 downwards.
ACATATATATATATACATATATATATATATATATATATATATATATATATATATATATATCTCCTCTCATGCCTATTGACGCACATGGCATCGGCTAGATTTCGCCAGTCGTCTCTATCTTGAGGTTTTAATTCAATACTCCATGCATCATTTTATATATATATATATATATATATATATATATATATAGAGAGAGAGAGAGAGAGAGAGAGAGAGAGAGAGAGAGAGATTAACGACACCCATGCGTCATAATCTATTAACTTAGAACAACCCTTTTCTGAAAGAAAAAAAAAATGAAATATCTCATACCGCCAGGTCTGTCGTTTCCAATATAAACGAAAATGGACTAAAGAACAAAAAAATAAACTTAAACAGACAGATAGATAGGTATATAGATAGATAGAGATAGATAGTTCAGTGTGTCTAAAGCTCTCGATCACCTTTAAGTACAGAAAAGCTTAATGAATAATTCAACGTTGTTTATCGCGTGTCATTATTCAGTGAATAAAAAAAGAATGTCGATAAGCAATATTCATAATTGTGGGTAAAAGCTTAAGTTAGTTGTGTATGCATTATCATAATTACTAATGCAGAAACGTAATGTCAGCGTTGTGTGTGTTCGTTCGCAAGCTCCCTCTACGATCTAACTTAGACCATTATAATTCAACACTTTTTCACCGTAGGAGAAAAACCAAGAAGAATAATAGAAACAATAGCATTAGGAAACTATTTGCAGTCGCAATACTGAGAGAGAGAGAGAGAGAGAGAGAGAGAGAGAGAGAGAGAGAGAGAGAGAGAGAGAGAGAGAGAGAATTTAATAAGAGATAAACAATAATATTAATAGATATGGAAATAAGTAAGATTGGATATAAAGACAAAATGCTATTACACAAGAATATGCAAGAGAGAGAGAGAGAGAGAGAGAGAGAGAGAGAGAGAGAGAATTTAATAAGAGGTAAACAATAATATTAATAGATAAGAAAATAAGTAAGATTGGATATAAAGACAAAATGCTATTCCACAAGAGTATGCAAGTGAGAGAGAGAGAGAGAGAGAGAGAGAGAGAGAGAGAGAGAGAGAGAGAGAGAGAGAGAGAGATTTAATAAGAGGTAAACAATAATATTAATATATATGAAAATAAGTAAAACTGGATATAAAGACAATATGCTATTCCACAAGAATATACGAGAGAGAGAGAGAGAGAGAGAGAGAGAGAGAGAGAGAATTTAATAAGAGGTAAACAATAATATTAATAGCTATGAAAATAAGTTAGTTGGATATAAAGACAAAATGCTATTCCCCAAGAGTATGCAAGTGAGAGAGAGAGAGAGAGAGAGAGAGAGAGAGAGAGAGAGAGAGAGGTCAGGAGGAGGTTTTAAGGTATTAAACTCCCCCGTCTAAATGTGCTGAACCAATATCTCTAAGTAGAAAACAGGATACAACTCCATTATGGTTAGTGGTTCTGTGTCTTTATACTTCTCCCTCAGCGAAACCGTCATTACTCAAACCCGAAGCTGGTGTTGCCTCTCTCCTTGGCACTGCTTTGAATGTAGCTTGTAAAATGTACAATATTTAACTCCGGGAAATGATCACGAGAAAAAAAAAGAATGGGCATCTAGAAAGGTAAAGAAAATTGGAATAAATTCTTTTGAAAAAAAAAAAAAACAGAAAGCTGTTGAGTGCCAGTAAGAGGTGCGGGTTTCCAGGAGGGGGGAGGGGGGGGGGGGGGTCCGGATGCCATTTGGGGGAGGTGGGGTGGTAATAGGGAAGGAAGGAGGAATCTTGATGCTTGTGGGGAAGCTGAGGAGTTGAGGTAAAAAGGGGGAATGGTGAGTTACTTTGTGGAAATTGTAACATCTTCCGACTGGGCATTTGACTTCTAAAATAGGTAAAATCAATTCGAATAATAGACTTCTATTATAAAATAGGCAAATTTAATTCGAATGATACTTATAAAATGGGCAAAATCAATTCGAATAATAGTTATATTATAAAATACGCAAAATCAATTACAATAAGATATATTATTTGACTTCTAAAATAGGGAAAAATCAATTCGAATAATAGAGTTATATTATAAAAAAGGCAAAATTGATTAGAATGATACTTATAAAATAGGCAAAATCAATTCGAAGAATAGTTATATTATAAAATAGGCAAAATTAATTAGAATAATACTTATAAAATAGGGAAAATCAATTCGAATAATAGAGTTACATTATAAAATAGGCAAAATCAATTCGAATAATAGTCTTATATTTTAAGGGTCAAAATCAATTAGAATAAAACTTATGTTATAAAATAGGCAATATCCATGAGAATAAAAGACTTAATATAAAATATTAAT
>NC_090733.1:137883201-137890701 GCF_036898095.1 Palaemon carinicauda | reverse complement strand
ACGTTCGTCGAAGGTTCGAAGAAAGTCTGTTCTCGCCTGCCTTTCGTGGGCGGGGCTTCATTGGCAACAAACCTTATGCATTTGTGGCTGCCTCCACCTCTACGAACCGTTTGATAAGCAGGTTCGACAACCGAGTTCGACGAACCGTTCGACCGAGTAAACCCCGATTTATAAGGATTTTTTTATTCTTTCATTATTGACATTTAATAAAATCACATTCTTTCGTGTTAATCTTATTTCTGGTTAAGTTTTAATAACAAGTGCCGTGATTTTCAAAATTAGTTTGGGTTTGTATAGGTGACTGATTGGTTTCAAGGCGATAGACAAGAGGGCTTTTCGGCTTCTACTCCTGATGCCTGGCGGATGATCTTACGGCAATTAGTAAGGACCGGTAGGGGTCACTTGCCTTAGTTAGATAGGCATTACGCATCACAAGGAACTGGCTATCCTTTGATGAATTTAGGTTCGCATCGATTCCCATAGGAGTGTCAGTCATCGCATTGGTTCCATATTATCATGAAAAGAATTTTCATCTATAAAAAATCCATTTAAAATCATGTAAAACCCATATTCAGTAGAACCATTTCTAAATCCTCTCCCACAACATCCGACCGCCAGAATCTCTCCACATCAAGAAACTGTCACCTTCTTTAAACATTCGAACCACCTCCACACCATTACATATTGCCTAATTGCACATTACCAATTCCTCTCCCTCCCTTGTTGATCTGTTATGCTTTTCTTGTTTCTAGCACTTACAGCATTTCCTTCGATAATTCTTTTTTTAATTCTTGGTTTTAAACAATATCTTATGAAAGGAAGTCCAACCACTCATATATCTATGTAAATGTTACATTAACATTCCTGTTTTTATAAAAAGGGCTATTACTATAGTCCATTTCTTTTAGCGATGCATATTTGCACCGACTCGCAGCGGTGCCCCTTTAGCTCGGAAAAGTTTCCGGATCGCTGATTGGTTGGACAAGATAATTCTAACCAATCAGCGATCAGGAAACTTTTCCGAGCTAAAAGGGCACCGCCGCGAGTCGGTGCAAATATGCATCGCTAAAAGAAATGGACTATAGTGCTTTAATTGCAAAGGACCTCGGTAAACATTGCTTTGATATTCCTGTTTTTCATCAAAAGTATTTTTACAAGTGTAAAGGACCTCAATGAGTCACCAGTTATTTGTTATATATCTTAGTTATTGTACTATTTGTTTTACTAAATATTTTCAAATATTACATTACTACAAAAGCATTTAAGAAGAAATTGTAATATCTTATTAATTTTTAATGTGAACACAATTTCAAGTTTTATATAGCCTTGATGATGGGAATTGATTCCCAAAACGAAGGTTGATAGAATATAGATAGATGAGTAGAAGTCTTCTTGCTGTCCTCTTCATTATATATATATATATATATATATATATATATATATATATATATATATATATATATATATACGTGTGTGTGTGCGTAAGTGTAAGAGTAAACCTTATTAGCAAATATCCCGAAAATAATAAAATCTTGATTGACGTAATATACGTATTGATAATGAAGTAAGCATAAATTTGATATAGAAATGAACAAAGGAATGACGTTTCTTTTAATCTAATTAATAATTTCCTGAATTGATTACATAAATATACATGAAATCTTTAAAATTATTAAAGTAATTAGCAATTATATCAAGATTATATCAAGAATAATATAATAAAGTGGATATTGATATTATATCTTTTTTCCATACCTCATCAACATCAAACAAATTTTAAAGTTTTTTTTTTTATTATAAAATACACATGTACAATCTTGCAGTTTATAACATATACAGTATACATCATCGTATATTTACATGAGTATTTTTTTTTCAGTTTACATATACTGTATTTACAATTGCAATTTTTACTATTTATCTAAATTTGTTTTTGAATAAAAATTATATCTAGTCATGAATACATTTTAATAGAAGTTTTATTCATACGTACATAGATATCCAAACACCACCTTTGCCATTTAAAGGTTTTAAAGGTCGCTCATGAATGGCAGAGGCAAGGGACAGTGACAGGGCCCTATCAAGCAGGACAATGCCCTAGAGACTGACCATATATGCATATGATCAGCGCCCAAGACCCCTCTCCAGCCAAGCTAGGACCAAGGCGGGCCAGGCAATGGCTACTGATAACTCAGCAAATAGCCCTATAGGCTCTCCTAAATCCTCCATCCTTAGCTCACAAGGATGGTGAGATTGCAGCGACCAAAGGAACACACGATTTTGAGTGGGACTCGAAATCCAGTCTGGCGTTCACCAGTCATGGACGTTACCACATCGGCCACCAGCATTAATGAAGTAATGAAGTAACAAAGTAATGAAATGATAAATGAATCAATTATTATCAGATACAAGCATAGCCCAAATCGACTTAATCTTGAAAGCAAGATTAAGACTTTGAAAGCAGATGGATATGCTGAAAGAATAGAAAACGGGGGTGGAGCCCTTTTTATAAAAGGAAGAATATAACTTAAAAGCCTGAGAAAGCCGGGCGCAGAGGGAGAGAGAGAGAGAGAGAGAGAGAGAGAGAGAGAGAGAGAGAGAGAGAGAGTAGGGATGATGGGATGAGGGAGGGGGGAGGTTTAGAAAGGGGGAGAGAAAGTAAGAGGGAATGGGGTAGGTAAGAAGAGATGAGGGAGAGGGAGTTTAGAAAGGGGGAGGAGATAGGGAGGAGGGGGGAAAGTAGGGAGGAAAGGGTGAGAGAAGGGGGGATTTAGAGAGGGGGGAATGGGGGAGGGGTATGTAGGTAAGAAGAGATGAGGCAAGGTGGGAGGTGGGAGGGGGAGGGGGGGGGCGTTTCACTAAGTGCCATTAGCACACCTCGGCTGAGGTTTTGGGTAGCCGTGAAATCCGTACGAATTAAATCCATTTCCTTTCACAAAATTTTGATTTCCCTCCGGCGCTTTCCTGTCAAGGCCATTATCATAAAGCCATTAAAAGGCCGCAAATAAACCAATCTTTACTTTTTCATGCTGATCTGGGAGGAGCGGATGACAACACTTGAGAAACTTATGCCGTGCAGCGAGCAGAGGCTCCAGGAACGCCTCTATGGTCTCCAGTCATAAGATCCATTCTCGTTGGGTTCCGACGCCCGGGGGTTAAGCCATTCATCCCTCCCCAGCCGCTCTCTTTTAGGCAATATTTCTCTTGATGTCGAATGTAAATTCCCACATTCTAAGGCGCTTAAAGCAAATGGTGACTTGTTTGATGACGTGGAATAGGAAAAAAAAATATCCAACTGCGTTTGTGATGAAACATTGAAGTTGAATCCTTATGCTTCTCTCTAAGGCTACGGTGGTGATGATGATGATGATGATGAAAGTTGATTTCTATAATCGTTTCTTTTACTTTCCGTACTACAATATCCTGCTTTTCCTATTAGGGTTGTAGCTTAGCTAGCGATAATAATAATAATAATAATAATAATAATAATAATAATAATAATAATAATACCATCTTTTCCATTCACTGATTCTTCTTCAGCTAATTATTTTTAACTAACAAAAAGATGCTAAAAGTTTCTAAAATAACCACCTTTATCTTTAGATCATTTCCAGTTTTCTTACTTGATCTCCAATGATATAACAGTAGCTTCGTCACCATCATCTTCTCCTACGCCTTTTGACGCAAAGGGCCTCGGTTAGATTTCGCCAGTCGTCTTTATCTTGAGCTTTTAATTCAGTAATCCCTGACTCAAAAATAGAGAGAGAGAGAGAGAGAGAGAGAGAGAGAGAGAGAGAGAGAGAGAGAGAGAGAGAGAGAGAGAATTATCAATTACTTAGAAAAATTGACTGAAATGCACAGATAAATGTAAGTCAACCATTAAAGAGAGAGAGAGAGAGAGAGAGAGAGAGAGAGAGAGAGCGAGAGAGAGAGATCAATTATTTAGATAAATGTGTAAGCCAACCCTGAGAGAGAGAGAGAGAGAGAGAGAGACTTGTTTCATATTGTGACCTCTGGGTAGGCTGCAATATATAGTTCAGCAGCTTTTGAAAACCATGTAGGAGTTAGTCCAGAAGCTCTGAAAACCATGTAGGAGTTAGTCCAGAAGCTCTGAAAACCATGTAGGAGTTAGTCCAGAAGCACTTGAAAACCAAGTAGGAGTGAGTGAAAATTTGAAATGAATATTTTGATGCAAGTACATCATGGAGGAAAGGGAGCAGTAAGCCCTACCATGAATAATTCTCGGAAAAATGAAATCCAAGGCACATAGGAAATGGGAAAAAAAATTTAATTTCCTGGGATATTTATCTAAGAGGAAATACATCTAATTTGTAGACACAAAACTAGATTAATTCGCGTTATATCCAATTTTTCATCAATACTTACGGGATAATGATCAAAGTCAAAGAGCTTATGGATATAAACATCACGAATCTACTGTTGCTTTTGCAAACAAAAAAGATTACGACCCGGAAATAAAAAATAAATCGCTTCTTATCTCGATTAGTAATTACGGTGCCATCAAAATGAATATGCTGAAATCTAGTGTTATTAGAAATAGCAGCTTCCTGGGAAATCTGTTTTCATTTAAATTTAAACCGTATTACAAATTATATTACAACAAAAGCTTAAGTTGATTTTACAAAGCACGTAATATATATATATATATATATATATATATATATATATATATATATATATATATATATATATATATATATATATATATATATATATATATATATATTTATACATCAAACACCATTTTCCCTTTGAAGGGTTGGATCCACTACAGTTTATTCTTCTGATATCTCAGCAATTCCTTAAGGGTGAGGTTCCTACTCTCAATGCAGCGAGAAATGGAGGATAGGTTGAGGCCACTTACGTTTAAACGGATACCCCCACTGGTGCCACGTCTATACCACACTCTCAAACACAGCCACCCCTCGTTAACTATATAAATTGGCGCATTTCCGATATAGCTCTCTCTCTATTTGCCTATTAAGAAGTGCCTGTTCATGTTGTAAACAACTGCCTTAGCTTGGCCGAAGGGGGCCAGATGGAGAGTTTGAAGCAAGGGAACGGCACAGAAAATGTGGGTGCTGCAGTGTGTGTAAAAGAAGTGTTCGACATATGAGCATGGAGGGTTCACGCTCATATGCCACATTTAAGACATGGGAAACCTTTATACAGAAAACATGACTTGAATTTTACTTCAATGGTGGTCTGGAACAAAAGTTAGAATAATATCAGATATAATTTTGGAAATACACTAATTTGTATGGAAACAAAGAGAAAGAAAGAGAGACAAGAGTAAGGGGGAGGGGCTGCAGACGTGGCACCTTTGGGAGAATCCGTTTAAAACCAGGTACCCAACCCCATTGTCTATTTCTAGCTACGTCGAGTATAGCCCCAGACACTTTTCTTCACCCTAAAAGTGAGGTACAAATGGGTGGAGTTTTCGGAGATATCTGGGATTGAACAGCGTCCTAAAGATCACCTGACTGATCACTGAGTCACACGGCCAGTGTTTATCCTTGCACTATGAGCCCATTGGGATGGTCAAACAATCCAATGCATATAAAGCTCTCAGTTAACTTAGACCATTTTATTGACTGCCAAATGGTCTCAGTCTACAGTCAGTTTTATTTGTTCAGTCAATCTTGGACCAAATAAAGGAAGACCTGAAGGAAATTGCAACCGAATTTCTGTCTGCGGGAATACAAACCTAAGGTATAGAATGTCTCATAAAAAAATATACAAGATGTTAATATATCTGAAAGGACTAGTTACCAAAAATTTTGCTTTTTGCTTACAAGCTTAAACCTCCAAAGTAACCTAGTTAGGACTTTGTGTTTTGTTCTCTATGTTCATATCAGTTACACAGTGAGTAAATATCAAAATTCATGCCTCTATAATATAACTAAATTACTTATACTACATCTACACTTACAAATAAAGGCAGAACCTATCTTTAACCCCTTATCAATTTTCAAGGCAGAGATAAACGACTTTCGAGACCTCGGTACAAACCACAATTCCATTTTCATATGGTAAATTCCTATAAGAATATTTGCAAATACAATATCATATTGCTCAATAGAGAGAGAGAGAGAGAGAGAGAGAGAGAGAGAGAGAGAGAGAGAGAGAGAGAGAGAGAGAGAGAGATGAATTTCAAATCCAGCAAAACAATGTAACATGAATCTGATACAAGGGGAAACATTGAAAACATCGGGGCATTATGTCACTAAACTATCAAAACCAAAATTCCTATTGCTTCGTTTTACTTTCCTCTTTTTTGGCAGCGCATTTTGGAATATTCGACAAGTTACATAAAATAAAAACCAATAAAATGATGAATATGAGCTTGCATTCATCCTCACTTTCCAAAACAATTTTGGTATTTCGCCTACATCGCTTACTAGTCTTTTTATAAAGGAAACCTGACGACGGACACGCTAAAGCCCATTTTATTTCCTATTGAACAAACTTCATTTCAGAGGTATTTTTGACATTACGCAAAACAAAAATACGTGACGCAAATCTCCCATTGCTTTTCTGTACTACAGTCAGTTTACAATACGGCAAATAGGGTTGTGGTGGCCGGTGTGATAACATCCCTGACTGGGGTTCGAGTCCCGCTCCAACTCGTTAGTTATTTGGTCGCTGCAACGTCACTATCCTTGTGAGCTAAGGATGGGGGTTTTGGGGGAGCCTATAGGTCTATCTGCTGAGTCATCAGCTGCCATTGCCTGGCCCTCCTTAGTCCTAGCTTATTGGAGAAGGGGCTTTGGCGCTAATCATGAGTATATATGGTCAGTCTCTAGGGCATTATCCTGGCCCACCTTGGTCCTAGCTTGGGTGAAGAGGGACCTTGGACACTGATCATAAGTATATATGGTCAGTATCTAGGGCATTGTCCTGGCCCACCTTGGTCCTAGCTTGGGTGAAGAGAGACCTTGGACGTTGGTCATGAGTATTATATGGTAAGTCTCTAGGGCACTGTCCTGGCCCTCCTTGGTCCTAGCTTGGGCGCTAATCATATGCATATATGATCAGTCTCTAGGGCATTGTCCTAATCGATAGGGCAATGCCATTGTCCTTTACCTCGGCTATTCATGAGCGGCATTCAAACCTTTAAACTCTTGTTGGAAGCGATATACCCTTTTCCATAATTGGAGTATTGTTAAATTGATTCGCTTGAACCAATTATCAGTCATTATCATTCGAAAGGCTTACGAGATTCTATTGGAAAGCTATTTTTCACAATATTATCTAACATAGTGACTGGTTATTATTATTATTATTATTATTATTATTATTATTATTATTATTATTATTATTATTATTATTATTGTTGTTGTTGTTGTTGTTGTTGTTTTTATCATTATTATTATTAGTTAAGCTACAAACCTACTTGGAAAAGCAGGATGCTATAAGGCCAAGGGCTCCAACACGGAAAAATACCCCAGCGAGGAAAGGGAATGAGGAAATAAATAA
>NC_090733.1:137863201-137878201 GCF_036898095.1 Palaemon carinicauda | reverse complement strand
CTTGTACGGGGGGGAGGGGTTCCGAAGGGGGGGGGGTGAGGAGGGAAAGGAAGAGGAGGGGGCTTTCCTCTCTTGGAGGAATACTACTACTATTCCTCCAAGTCGCCTCGTATCTCCCTGCATCCTTTCCATCTCCCCCAACCCTTCCTTCTCGTACCCGTAAGGGGGTAGGGAGAGAAGGGGGGACTAGAGGAAAAGGGGTCCTAGCCCCCCACCAGAAGAATCCTCCTCAAAATGCTTTCCCTCTTAGGACAATTGCTAGTAGGCTAAGCAGAGGAAGCCAATGCATTAGGGTATTGGGTTAAATTCGTTTCAAGAAACCCACCGGAATTCTAATGGCCGGGTCTTTTTTGTGCAATTTCCTGCGGCTATTCAGAACTACGTGTATCTATACAGCGTCCATTTCCTCCACATAACACACACAGTCAGGGCTGGACGACATTCCTTTTTAAAGCTGCTGCCGTTAAGGTTATCATCGGCGCTTAAAAGATGGAGAGCTTCAGGTTCAAGATTTGGATGAATGGCAAATCTTTATTTCTCTTGCTTGTGGGTACATTCGGGCACGCTGTTCTATCTAATTTCTCTTCCTCTTGAATTTTTTTTTTTAAGTTTTAATGGTTTATACATGGAAGATCTAATTTATAGTTGTTACTGTTCTTAAAATATTCTTTTTTATTTTTTACTTCTCTTTTAGTATATTTCCTTGTTTCCTTTCCTCACTGGGCTATTTTTTCCCCTTTGGAGCCCTTGGGATTATAGCATCTTGCATTTCCAACTAGGGTTGTAGCTTAGCTTGTAATAATAATAATAATAATAATAATAATAATAATAATATTGATGTATTGAGTACCAGTCAATTCCATGAAATTATCTTTTGAACTTTTAAATATATATTTTTCTCTGAAACAACTGTTGACCCAACCACTTAGATGATAAAAGAATTACCCATTTAGTTGAAAACGTTTGCTTGAATATTTCCTCATTTATAACCATACATATATATGTATAAGTAGTCTCATTTTCATCTTATATTAACTACTTTCTGGTATTATACATATTCATTTAAATGCGGGAATGATGATGCATTCCTCACGCCCTGGCCATTTCTTGGTGGTAGCTTCTCTGTTTGGTGATCTGCCAGACTGGGGTTCGAGTCCCACTCAAACTTGTTATTTCCTTTGGTCGCTAAAACCTCACTATCCTTATGAGCTAAGGGGGAGCCTATGGCTCTATCTGGTGAATCATCAGCAGCCATTGCCCGGCCCTATTTGGTCCTAGCTTGGGTGGAGAGTGGGCTTGGGTGCTTTTCAGTCTCTAGAGCATTGTCATGTCTGCTAGGGCAATGTCACTGTCCCTTGACTCTGCCATTCATGAGCGGCCTTTAAACCTTTAAGAGAGTTGATAAACATATTCCTTGGCATGGTGACAATTAAGGTAACTGATTGAAAGGTTTAAAGGTCACTCATGAATGGCAGAGACAAGGGACAGTGACATTGCCCTAGTAAGCAGTACAATGCCCTAGAGACTGACCATATATTCATAAGATCAGCGCCCAAGCCCCTCTCCACCAAAGCTAGGACCAAGGAGGGCCAGGCAATGGCTGTTGATGACTCAGCAGACAGACCAATAGCCTCCCTAAAAACCCCATCCTTAGCTCAAAAGGATGGTGATGATGTAGTGACCAAAGACACTAACGAGTTTGAGCGGGACTCGAATCCCAGTCATGCGATCACCAGCCAGGGACGTTACCACATCGGCCACCACAACCCATAAAAGTATGTAATATTGTTATGAACATGGATGTGGAGGGCAGAAGAAGGATGGAAAGGTCAAAGTCCAGGTGGAAAGATAAATTATTGAATGACATGAAGGAAAAGGATCTAAGAGAACAAGATGTACAGGACAGAGGAAGATGGATAGGGCTGACAAGAAATAACGAAGAAGAATGTTATTGTATTAATGTAATACACAACAAACAAGGATGTTACAGAATACTCAGACTTTTTCTAATATTTACAGTTTACATTTTCTCAAGAAACTGCAGAATTATTGTTACATACGGTTAGACATCCAAGTACCAAGGATCATTACAAACTTCCAAAAAAGAAAAATATTATATTTGAGGTCAAAGATTTGAGAAAAACAGTTTATTCAGATAATTAATATGTAATTACTTAGGATGTTTATCAATTGTTTAATCGCTTGTAAACAAACGGGTCTAATCATTTACCCGTATATAAAATTTAATTAAGATAAAATTTCTAAGTAAACTAAAAGCCAGGATACTCTTTACTGATCTGATTCAACTCTTCGGCCAAAGACATTGCAATAAAAAATACAAAAATTCCTTCCTGCCAACTCCTCCAGTAATGAAGAAAACAGCTCTAAACACTAAAAAAGCCAGTCTAATAATATGAAACGTTTTGAAACTATCTTAACGTTTCAGGAAACTTCTTCCTACCAAGTCCTCCAGTAATGAAGAAAACAGTTCTTAACACTAAAAAGCCAACCTAGTGATATGACACAAAATGTTATCTCAACACCAAAACGTTTCAGGAAACGCCTTCCTACTAACTCATCCAGTAATAAAGAAAACAGTTCTTAACACTAAAATCCCAGCCTAGTGATATGAAACACTTCGAAACGCTATCTCAACACCGAAACGTTCCGGAGTCCATCACAAACACATCTAGGGACTACCAAACAGAAACGAAAGAAAAACAGAACGTTTTCCCCTGTAACGTTTCCCTTTTCCCCTACACATCTATGACTTTCCTTCTTCCATTATACGGACAGAAAACCCTCTTATTCAGGAGCTCTATACGACACTCGAAGCGTGCGTGTACGCGTATATATATACGTAAATTGAGACCTGTACGCTCGTCCACAAAGCCCCCCATCCGCTGTGTACACACGCGCGCACACGCTCACGGGCGTACACATTTGGCGCTGTGGTTCGTCCATCTGGGGTATTGAGGTGCATGTTTTGCCAATATTGCTACTAATGCATTCTGAATGGTGGTCGGTGGCCCTCAAAAGCCCACCGGACGCAGCTAATGGACAATCAGAACCGCCAGCTCTCTCTCTCTCTCTCTCTCTCTCTCTCTCTCTCTCTCTCTTTTGCTAACAGCTTTCTTTCTCCTCTATATCTATATACATTATGTATCTTTCTCCCTTTTACGTTATTCATTTTATTTGGTTTCCTGTTTTTTTTTCTAAAGATTTTTATACTCGATTTGTTCACTTTTTCACTATTGTATATCCTCACTCTTTTTCCACTTATCTTTGCATGTTTCCTTCGCTAAGAATTTTCTTTTATTGGATTTCCTGTTTTTGTCTCTTTCCACCATTTAATTTCTTTTAGTTTTTTGACAACAATAAGTAGCTACAGTTTAAAGAAGGGACTTCAGAGAAAAGTAAAACATGTAAAAAGATCTGTTATAGCTGATTCCATTTACGTTGGGAAACTTACTCCTACATAAAATTCTCGTAAGAAAAAAGTTTATTCCCTCCATATGTAAGATATTACGACATTCACTTTAATTTTTCATATGTACTTGATTTCATAGCCTGCTATATACATATACACAGGGACACGCACACACATTATATATATATATATATATATATATATATATATATATATATATATATATATATATATATATACTGTATATATATATATATATATATACATATATACTGTATATATATATATATATATATATATATATGTATATATATATAAAAGTTGGTAGGCCCAGGCCTACATGGCTGAGGACTATGAAAAGTGACAAGGGAGATGATGAATGGAGACGTATTGAATTAAAAGCTCAAGATAGAAACAACTGGCGAAATCTAACCGAGGCCCTTTGCGTAAATAGGTGTAGGAGATTATATATATATATATATATATATATATATATATATATATATATATATATATATATGTGTGTGTGTGCGCGCGCGCGCGCGTGTTATGCCTAGCGGTGACCACAAGTCCTCCCATCATCTTGTCTACGGCTTTAATTTGAGGAGATTACATTGAAGCATATACTCTGTTAATTTCCTCTTCATAATCTTCAAAGGATCTTTGAAATGTTGAAACATTTCCTTTTCCTTTTCCCATCTTTCTGTAGACATAAAAATATAATTTTAAAATTAATTAATCGTAGCGATAAAGTAAATGCAATCGGAAAACCGCCTGAGAATCTGAAGAAGCTATGTAAATACGAGGATTCTTGTAGGCCTCACATTAAAATTACATAATAAAATAAGGTATATATATATATATATATATATATATACACACACACACACACACACACACATATATATATATATATATATATATATATATATATATATATATATATATATATATATATATATACAGTAAATCCTTTCAAGGGGTGGTCCCAAATATTTGATGCCTTAGCAGCAAGCACAGTAGCCTACCCACCTTCTCATCTCTTGCTAACAGGGTTTGCAATACAGATTTCAGTGGATTCTATAAAACCTGAACAGGGATTGAACTCTGGATACGCAAGTGGAAATGCCTTGCTATTGGATGTTTTCAGACGAGCTTCTTTCCAAATGTCCCAGTTGAAAAAACATAAACAATTTCATAATACTAGTTCGATTATGCAGATCCAATATGGAATCCCTACCTATATCTGAGGTATTCTTAGAAGCCCAGTTCCTTTCTCACTGTGGGGAACTATTTTGACAAATAGCTGGCTTCCCTTCATGGAACATCCCTTGGAAATATGTATATGGCTACCGAAAAAAAGAAATTCAGAGAACACAAAAAGATAAAAATTTATGGATGGTATATCGTAAATTGACATATTCATCTTGACAAAAATGATAATGATACACAAGAATTACCTGACAAACTCGGGAGAAATCGTTTGTTCAACTTAACAATAGAAAGCAGTTAACAGAAGACCCTGCCTTTCCTCGATGGGCTAATTAAGCAGCAGGATGAACAGTTCAAACAGAAGTATATATGATATCAACCAAAGTAGGAAAATGCCTGAAAGCAAGAGGTGAGTGCCCCAAATTATAAAAAAAGTAAGACGTGTTCACATAAAGAGAGCATTCACACATAACATATCTTGGAAAGACATTTACACCAAACTAAGCTGAATATGACAGCTGCTAAACAATAACGTAAATCTAGACATCATGGTTGCGGATGCAATAAAAACAGATATACAAAGAAATCCAACAAGTCACAACGATGGAAGCTAGTGAAGAGAGAACCTTGTGACTAACCATCTCAACTTTGAATTGGGATATAAAGATGAAAGCCATGTGTTGATAGAAATCATCAATAGAGGTTACCCTGAAAGCCCCTTACCAGAAAATACAACGTAGGGCTCAGCCACACTGGATGCAGCGACTGTGGAGATTACACCAAGAGGTTCCCACGGAAATTTGAAACTTATTCTATCTTATGTGGGTGGTTAAAATGGATAAACAGAAAGACTTCACCCAAGACCATGCACTTTTCCACCAGATGATGACAAATTTGCTCAGAATGAAAGCTTCAACTGCTGAGTGTGATGCATTAGAGGGTGGCATTTCTGGTGCGGCAATGTGGCAATTTGTCGCCGCTCTGCTGCCCAAGTTATGACTGTACTTCAATGCTTCCTGCATATGGTGTAGCTTTACCTAAAGTTAGAAAATTAGTGATCCTAATGATGGGGAGCAGAGAGGCAACAAATAAAGTTATGGACGCCCCTCTCAAGACCATTAAGGAATATACATACTTAAGACAGACAGTAAGTGTTTCCACAGGACACGAGACCAAAATTAAAAGAAGGATAAGCATGGGATGGAGAGCTTTTGGTAAACAAAACGAGATTATGAAAAGTAAAATGACACCATCTCCAAAAAAAAAAAAAAAAACTATTTAATGAGATGGCCCTACTAGTATTAAGTTAGGCATCAGAAACTTGGAGCTGTCCTAAAGCCTTAAAACATAAGCTAGTTAAAATTCAAAGAGCTAAGGAAAGAATAATGATGGGAATAATAACAAGAGACAGAAAAAGAGCAACATAGATACCAGACCAAACTAATGTGAAGGATATTTCAACAACATATAAGAAAAGTAATGTTCATGGGTAGGACATATGATAAGAATGACAGATAATAGATGGACATTAAGAATCGGTCCTTGGAGATTGCAAAATAAGCAGGGGAAGGAAGAGAAAACGATGGATTACTGAACTAAGAAAGCAACATGTCCAGTTATGATCATGACGATGATGATGATGACAGCAGCTGTTGACTTTGTTTAACTTAACCAAAACAATGGTAAGGATGATGGCGATAGTGATAATGATGGTGACAATAATGAGGATGATAGTGATAATGACGACTATGAAGATGATGATGATCATGATAGTGATGATGATAATGACAGTTATGATAATGATGATGATGATGGTTATGATGATGATGATGACGACGACGACGGTTATGATGATGATGATGGTGATGATGACGATGAGGGTGACGACGACGGTTATGATGATGATGATGATAATAATAATGATTACGGTTATGATGATGACTTCGACGTATAGGCCTACCATGATGACAATGATTACGGTTATGATGATGACAGTGAAGATGATGACTTCGCCGTATAGGCCTACCATGATGACAATGATTACGGTTATGATGATAACAGTGAAGATGATGACTTCGACGTATAGGCCTACCACGATGACGAAGGTAATGATATTGACTACGATAATGATGATAACGGCGACATATAGGCCTACCATAATGACGAAGGTGATGATAATGACGGCGACGTATAGGCCTACCATAATGACGAAGGTGATGATAATGACGGCGACGTATAGGCCTACCACGATGACGAAGGCGATGCTAATGAAGTTTATAATCATGAGGAGGACTCTACCGATGACGAGTGGCGCTGGCTATGACACGGCGATGCAAAATCCGGGACCCAAAAATTTTAGGCTCTCTGCGGTTTTACTCTCGTAGGCTTTTAAATCATTGACCGGTTGCAGCATTAACTCCGCAGCCGGATCATCTGACAGCGAAATGCGGATCAGCGGATCAAATCCGTTCCCAATCTCTATTATTCATTTTAGCTCGCAGCGTAAATAGCATAAAATGTTCAAACCGTCATATGCGTGTTGGTTCATTTCTATCTTTTTTTTTATCTCTTTAATTTTTTTTTTTTTTGAATGATGGAACTCATTTTAGTAATCTATGAG
Organism: Palaemon carinicauda; assembly: GCF_036898095.1. Taxonomy (NCBI): domain Eukaryota; kingdom Metazoa; phylum Arthropoda; class Malacostraca; order Decapoda; family Palaemonidae; genus Palaemon; species Palaemon carinicauda. Next base: position 137,870,939 of record NC_090733.1, on the reverse strand, counting down.
TTGGCTTTACTGAACACATAGAAACACATATGTGTACGTATATATGTGTAATACATACTATACATACCACATATATGTGTAATACATTATATATATATATATATATATATATATATATATATATATATATATATATATATAGCATATAATATATACAAGCACATATGTATATATTATTATTATTATTATTATTATAATAGCTAAGCTACAACAATAGGTGGAATAGCAAGATGCTATAACCCCAAGGGCTCCAAAAAGGAAAACAGACCAGTGAAGAAAGGAAATAAGAAATCAGATAAAATAATGTGCCCGAGTGTACCCTCAAGCGAGAGAACTTTAACCCAAGACAGTGGAAGACTACGTTACAGAGAATATGGCACTACCCAGGACTAGAGAACAATGGTTTAATTTTGGAGTGTCCTTCTCCTAGAAGAGCTGTTTACCATAGATAAAGTCTTTTATACCTTTACCAAATGGAGAGTAGCTACTGAGCTGTAGTTAACACCTTATCGAAGATGAATATTTCGGTTATCCTAATGTTGCCAGGTGTATGAATAAAGAGGAGAATGTATAAAAAAATATGCCAGACTAATCGTGGTATGTGCAAAAGAAAAATGACCCGTGACCAGAGAAAGATCCAATATAGTACTATTTGACCAATGAAATTTACATCCACGAAAAGAAATACATCCATTTTCATATTTTTTCAAAATAATATTTTTTTTCACCCAAATAAAAAAATATCTACGTAATATTTAAAAAAAATAAAAAATTCTACTAAAAACCTTCAATCATCATCATCATCATCATCATCTCCTCCTACGCCTATTGACGCAAAGGGCCTCGGTTAGATTTCGCCAGTCGTCTCTCTCTTGAGATTTTAAATCAATATTTCTCTGTCCATCATCTCCTACGTTAAGCTTCATAGTTCTCAGCCATGAAGGCCTGGGTCTTCCAACTCTTCTAGTGGCTTGTGAAGCCCAGCTAAACGTTTGGTGAACGAATCTCTCTTGGTTTGCGAAGAGCATACCAGAGAAATCTAAAATTAATGTCTAAAAATATAAATTAATAGTATAACATCATAATTTAAGAATATTGCCATATCCAGAGTTAAAAAAAAAAAATCTCAAAAGCTCAAAGCAATTTTTTTTTTTTTTTTTTTTAAGAAGTACCAGAATAGACCTTTACGCACTCATAAATCAAAAGACTCTCATTATAAAGACTTCTAAACTTTGCAAGAGATCAAATAAAAACACATTTTAATTAAAAATGTCTAATTGTTCTCGTGAGAAGGAACTGTCGGGTGATAAGGAGCTTAAGAAACCGTCTAATGTTGAAGGATATGCGGAATAAAAATTAAGTGGCGGTAGCTACAGGCAGACGTCTCGAAAACACAAGGTTAATTAAGAGATATCTCTACCATATATATATATATATATATATATATATATACATATATATATATATATATGTATATATACATATACATATACATATATATATATATATATATATATATATTAAAAGAAGCAGATGAATGAAGAGAAGACGGTGGAGCGACGAACTAAGGAAGTTTGCGGGCGTGGACTGGCACAGAAAGACCGTGAGCGGAAGGACACGTCTGAGGCCTTTGCTGTGATGTGAACTCATAATGGCAGATGATATACTACAATATATATATATATATATATATATATATATATATATATATATATATATATATATATATATATATATATATTCAGTGATAAGTACGGTGTTGTGCAAACGTAAAGTATCTGATTTTACGAGGGTCTAGTTTTAAACTGATAATATGGGTTTAGTGAATTGAAGTCATTTGACAGTTATGATTGTTGGCATAATACTAATGTTCAAGAGAGAGAGAGAGAGAGAGAGAGAGAGAGAGAGAGAGAGAGAGAGAGAGAGAGAGGTTATTATTCATCAACTCCTCTTTTAGGAATACTTTGTTTAATAATGAAGTATGGTTCATTTTTTGCTATATTTTGAGGCAATGCCTACTTCAATTTCTCTAATATTTATCAAAATCCTGTTGTATGCGATTTAATCTGTCAACTTTACTTTATAAAATAACTGTTTCTATTATAGCATCTCCTATCACCAGTATGATTATCACCACCTCTTTTAATATCACCTTGGCATCTTCCTATCACTATTGTCAGTTATTTGATTACCAATTCTACAAAACTTTATTGCTGTTATCTTTGAGGTTGACAGATATAAAAGATATAAATAAAACCTCTTTTGAATAAAGATGATCCATATCTATATCAAATAAAATAATTAGTCAGACCGAATGATTTTATACGTATATTTCGTTCATGAAAAAAGTCAATTTTAAGTATTGTCATTTGTGAAATAAGAAATATTGACTAATCAAATCTCAGGAGGATAATGTATATGTATATGGAACTCTTAATAAAACTGATTTTTTTCATATTTTCGCAACTTCATTTATATTGTTTTCAATAAAAGAAAATCCCGAAAAAACCTTTACAAGTTTTCAAAATCTGTTTCGGAGCAAACCATCCATAACGTACATTTTTTTTTCTTTTTGCAATTAAACATTCAATGTTATGTAATGTAATGTATTCATGTACTTGTCTTGCACGTGTCATACTCAGGGCTAAATTGAATGAAATCTTTATGATAAAATGTAACTCTGGTAAAAATATAACCCTCCCCTCAGCGGTAAAAGTGAAAAAAAAAATATTTACAAAACTCTATAGAAAGTCTTTCAGATTAATCCTTTCTTGGAAAATGTAAAGAGGATCTCTTTCAGCATTTACCAAGCTCCTATTCACACACTCAAGCGATGATGTATCTTGTGTCACCTTCAGCTAAATGTAGAGAATAAACCTTTGCAGTAATACTTGCCTCCTCCGATATATCTAAATTAGGCAAAGAGGCGTGGCGTGAAACATTAGATTTCCCTTTAAGACTTCAAACCACCAGGTTCTTAAGCATCAAGGGTCCGCGGGTTGAAGGGTGCTTCAACGCGGAGGCAGTTGGCGCGGCCACCTTGGAATTGTTTGAGAATACGAAACTCAAAGGCTTAGACGGCACCCTTACCTCCGACATCAGTGCCCACTAGGGCCGCGTATTAAGTGGCACTCCATCTCTGGTAACAGTCTGAGGATCCCCCTCTCGCTTGTCTTTGAGACTAAGGTGACGAATGCGACACCAGAGGAGGTCGGAATCAAAGGCTTTCGAGGGGTTGAGAGAGAGAGAGAGAGAGGCAGGCTCCTCCTCTCGGGCGACAAGACACAACCGCGTCAAGAATATCTGAAAGTAAATTCACCATCTGGCGTATTTAGTAATACCGGACGCTGCAAGAGAAGCTGGGGATTATGTTTCTTTGAGAGCTATAGGTTGGCGTCTTCTTGGCAAGGAGACACCAAAAGCATTTGACAGCCTATGCTGGAATGGGAGCGTTAGCCAGAGATTCCTGTCTCGCTCACTCTCGCTCTTTCGGTGTACGATTTCCCTTTTCAGATACAAAGCGCAATTGAGATCATAGCTACATCGAGTGAATATTTTAGGGTGAACTTTATATTTATAGATAGGGATTCTCGTATTTCTATTCAGCTTTGCAGTCTAATAAATAAGTTTAAATACATACATTCATATACATTAGTTATATATATATATATACATATATATATATATATATATATATATATATATATATATATACAGTATGTATATATACAGTATATATATATATATATATATATATATATATATATATATATATATATATATTTAGAACTTCAAAGACGTGACCAACAATGATGCTAAATTAATTATTGTAAAATAATAATAAATAATTATAATAATATTAATAATAGTCTCTATATGATATGGATATATATATATATATATATATATATATATATATATATTTATATATATATATATATCTTTCCGGTAACCCTCAGCAGCACTGCCAGGCATATAACTACACGGTCTCTCCCCGTCCCTCGGGTAGGGGGAGACGGAGTAGTCATACCTTGATGTGAGGGAGTACCCCTAAGAGGCACACGGCTGTGTTGTAGTTACGAAAGGTAGGGTGGAAGGGCTGAATCTCTGAGTATGCATATCTACCTAACTATCTAACCGTCATTTTTGACGGGTCGCGTAAGCTAGTATATAGTGGCTGTACTGCTTCACAAACAGAAAAGCATTTTTTTTTTTGGGGGGGGAGGGGAGGAATTAATACAAAGGATTCCCCGAAATCTCTCAGCGTATTCGAGAGATGCGTCGATTATTGACATAGTCTGAAACTACAGAAGAAGAAACGGCCACCGATTTCAATGTTCTATGTGAACCCTTGGACGTTCCATAGATTTCTACGCGATGGAAGAGAGGGAATGATTAATTCCTATGTATCGTTCCTTTTGCATTTGATGATGATAATAATAATAATAATAATAATAATAATAATAATAATAATAATAATAATAATAATAATAATAATAAACGTTCTCTAAGATGTCTTATGTTATAAATATGATTCACTTTATCTCAGGAGACCATCTCATTATTATTATTATTATTAGCGAAGCTACAACCCTATTTGGAAAAACAGAATGCTACAAGCCCAGGGGCTCCAACAGGGAAAATAGCCCAGTGAGGAAAGGATATGAGGAAATAAGCTTATAATCTCAAAGGCAAAACCAAGTGAAATTAAACAATCAAATAAATGAAAAAAAAAAAATAACGATTGAGATTCAAGTCGCGACTGAAACATATCAAAAAGAGATTATAAAAATAGCGTTCAAAATATCTCGCCTTTCAATTATTTTGAAATTCAACGCAAATCTCCAGACAGTTTCAACACCATTCTATTTCTATACAAACTTCCTCATTTGTAATAATACTGAGAATAACCTATCTCTTAACAATCTACAGCTTTACTTGAAATACAACGTCGATGTCTGGTTCAGATATTTTTCAGCGTATTATTATTATTATTATTATTATTATTATTTGCTAAGCTACAACCCTAGTATACTCGGGCACGCTGTCCTATTTTGTTTTTCTTTCTCTTGTTTTGTTGGAGTTTTTGTAGTTTATATAAGAGATACTTATTTTAATGTTATTGATCTGAAAATATTTTATTTAACCTGGTTTCCTTTCCTCACTGGGCTATTTTCCCTGTTGGAGCCCCTGGGCTAGTAGCATCCTGCTTTATCAACTAGGGTTGTAGCTTAGCAATTAATATAATAATAATAATAATAATAAAAGCAGGATGCTATAAGCCCAAGGGCTCCAACAGGGAAAATAGCCAGTGAGGAAAGGAAATAAGGAAAAACTAGAAAATAATTTCAAGAACAATAATGACATCAAAATAAATCATTCATTTATAAAATTTTAAAAACTATAAAATAACAAGAGGAAGAGAAACAAGATAGAATTGCGTGCCCGAGTGTACCCTCAAGCAAAAGATCTCTACACCCAAGACAGCGGAAGACCATGGTACAGAGGCTATGGCACTACCCAAGACTAGAGAACAATGGTTTGAATTTGGAGTGTCTTTCTCCTAGGAGAGCTGCTTTTTTTTAATAACTATTAGTTTCTAGACTTTTAATATCTGTTTTCGTTTAATTAATCAAGGCCAGACTTTTATTAATAATACTCTCTTGCTTGAGGGCACACTCGGACACTCTATTCTATCTTATTTCTCTTCCTCTTGTTTTGTTAAAGCTTTTATAGTTTATATTTATTTTAATGTTAATGTTCTTAAAATATTTCATTGTTCCTTGTTTCCTTTCCACACTGGGCTATTTTCCCTGTTGGAGCCCCTGGGCTTATAGCATCCTGCTTTTCCAGCTAGGGTTGTAGCTTAGCAATTAATAATAATAATAATAATATGAATTCACGCACCGAAATCTAAGTAACAATGTAATACGATAAAGAATCAGTAAACAATAGTGACCCAAAATGGAATTATACTTAAAGAAAAAAAAAACAAAGTGTTATTACCAAGTTGCACATTTTCAGAATTCCTTGAATAAGCTATGAATCTATCAATCGTTGGTATTCTAAACTTGAAATTATCTATCTATCTTTCTTTCTATCTATCTATCTGCACGGAAATCCAAGGGAAATACCTAATCTACAATGTTTAAACTATATTCAATTTTTTTTAATGAGGCGCATTTACACCGACTCGCAGCGATGCCCTTTTAGCTCGGAAAAGTTTCCTGCTAGCTGATTGGTTAGAATGATCTTGTCCAACCAATCAGCGATCAGGAAACTTTTCCGAGCTACAAGGGCACCCCTGCGAGTCTGTGCAAATCTGCCTCGCGAAAAAGAAATTGACTATAATGTATCTGATGTAAGCAGGAAGGGGGTGGGGGGTTAATCCCCACTCCAAAAAATGGAAAACAAACTTCTTTTTTTTTTTAAATTACTAAACGTAATAAAAAATATACTACGGTATATCTGAAAAAAAAAGAAAAAAAAAAACAGGAAATTAAGTTGATTATTTTGCGTATATTTTCTATACGGGAAATATTTGACTTTAGAAATATAAGTAAAACTATATACGATGTTGAGTATTATTATTAGCAGATCATACCCACGACTATTACTTAATTTATTATTTACTACAAAAGAAACAAGGGCATAATACTTGTGACAAACAAAATAACAACGAAACCTGAAAAATACTGTAAAGGCTAAGAGGTAAAACAGCCTAAATTATAGGTAACTGGGAAACAATCGAAACTAAAAAATTCTCCCATAATTTATATAATATTTTTTGCGACAAAGGAAAAAAAAGGACTAATGACTAAGATATCAATAATGGATGTGGTAATGTATTTGCTATGTAAATAAGAATGGCGGGACGCCACAGATCAGGCTACTTATTAGTTTTCCTTTGGATAAATACGTCGGAAAAACGGAGGAAGCCATATTGGATCTATGAGAGAGAGAGAGAGAGAGAGAGAGAGAGAGAGAGAGAGAGAGAGAGAGAGAGAGAGAGAGGAATTGGATAATAACCGAGAATGATGTACCGTAACTCTCTAAACTAAACCAAGTTTAAGAGGAACATATTCATTGATAACGTGTCATTCATTACGGGTATAAGGATTTGCGCACGTTTGTCTAAAATATTCTTGTGATATAAATTAATATATTACAAAATATCTTATTACTAGTCAGTGTGTAATCTTAACGGACTTGTCATTACTATGATTAAATTCATGCACACACATATACCTATATATATATATATATGTATATGTATATATATAATATATATATATATATATATATATATATATGTATATGTATATGTATATATATATAATATATATATATATATATATATATATATATATATATACTATGGACACCACATCAGGACACCAAAGGACTTGCAGAGCTTGCTTACCAGAATGCATGAAATATCACACAGTTGGGCTCAAGATAAAAAGAAGAAAGACAGAGATTATGAGAACGCAATATGCAATGGAAGAGGATATATCATTGGAAGGAGAAGGGGTTAATGGGATAGAATCATTAGAATATTTAGGAACTATGATCGCTAATACAGGATCCTTAGAATTTGAGTTTAATGAAACATTGAAAAATGCAAATCAGACAATGGCTAGGTTAGGTAAAATTTGAAAATCAAATCGCCTGAAATTACATATAAGAATCATGCTATATATCAGTTTAGTGAGATCGATGTTACTGTATGGACATA
>NC_090733.1:137833201-137858201 GCF_036898095.1 Palaemon carinicauda | reverse complement strand
AGAGAGAGAGAGAGAGAGAGAGAGAGAGAGAGAGAGAGAGAGAGAGAGAGAGAGAGAGAGAGAGAAAGTGCCTTTTTCCCCCATATACCCAAATGACAAGCCTTCCACCATCGGCCCCTCCAGTATTTTTAACTGGCAGCCAAATACAGCGCCAGCCGGACTTTCTAATAAAGGAAAGCAATATGTGTTTGAAAAAGGCTGATGACGACCCCCGTCCAAATTGTTCCGGATTGGAGCTTATTCGTTTTTGTAATCGTTACTCCTCGGAGCCTTTGATCTTTGGGGTATTGAAGTCTTTGGAGCTGTCCGTCCAACCCCCCACCCCCCAAGGGGTACTTCATTTTTTGCAAGTGGTTCGGCTTTGCCAATAGGCGCTGGACTGCTTCACGAGAGCGCCAGAAAAAAACCCTCTTTCTTTCTTTAGATAAAGTCTACCTATGATTCTCAAAATACTTTCTTTTATTCAGAATAAAATATTAATTATTAAGAAATAGTAAATTTTTTATGAATTTTTCTTTCTCTTTCTTTCTTTAGATAAAGTCTACCTAGGAATCTCAAAATACTTTATTTTATTAAGATTAAAATATTTATTATTAAGATTAGTAAATTTTTGATAAAATTTTCTCTATCATTTATCATTAAGGATTGGTAAACTTATGATGAAAATTTCACTTTCTTTCTTCAGATAAAGTCTATCTACGATTCTCAAAATACTTTTCTTTATTCAGGTTAAAATATTATTCATCATTAAGTATTACTAAACTGAAGATAAAATTTTCTTTCTTTAGATAAAGTCTGTCTATGATTCTCATAAGGTTTTTCTTTATTCATGTTATTAATCATTAAGATATAGCAAATTTTTGATAATTAATTGATTGACCGATCTATATTAACCAACATCGCAAATATTTAAGATATTCCACGCTTTCTGCACAAAATAGCACAAAAATTAAGAAAAAAGTATGACTAAACGTAAAAATATATAAAAATATGAAATACCAATAAAGCTACTAAAGATAATTCAAAACTAGAAAATGTAAATTTTCATAGCCTAGGCTCACTCAGTCCAGTGCAAGTATTCAGTGTATTAGTGAACAGAAAATACCGTTTTGATATCATAAGAGGATTTCCGTCTGTTATTTACCCAAACCCTTTTAATGAAAGAAGCCTCCGTAATGCGAGTTTCGATAGGGAATGGAAACAATGAGATTGGTGGCCGGAATATAGAAGTAAAATAATCTGATTAATAATTTGGTGAGACTTAGGATGTGAATTGAGAGATGGCGAGATAAAACTTTGACCTGAATTGATTTATGGAAAGAGATATATGACCTAATACTGAATCATAGGCCTTCATGACTGCAAAGAATAAGGAAGAAGACATCATATTGCCTGGAGCTTGATCCGGAGAGGCCCTCCATAACTGAAGAATGAGATGCCAGATTGATTTAGAGTTTGATCCGAGGAGGGCCTTCAAGAGTGCGGAGATGCCATCTTGCCTAGCGCTTTATCCGGAGAGGCCCTTCATGACTACGAAGAATAAGATGCCATATGACCTAGGTGCTTGATCTGGGGAAGCACTTAATGACTGCGAAGAATAAAATGCCAGATTAATTATCCCTTGATCCGGATGGACCCTTCAGGCCACGAATAAGATGTCCTGTTGATTAGAGCTTGATGCGAGGAGGCCCTTCATGACTGCGAAGAGTAAGATGCCATATTGATTAGCGCTTGATCCAAGAAGCCCTTCTTGACTGCAAAGAGTAAGATGCCATATTGATTAGAGCTTGATCCGATGAGGCCCTTAACTGCAAAGAATAAGATGCCATATTGATTATCACTTGATCCAGGTGGACTCTTCACGACTACAAAAATATAAGATGCCATGTTGATTAGCGATTGATCCGAGGAGGCCCCTCATGAAACGAAGAATAAGATGCCATGTTGATTAGCGTTTAATCAGGGTGGGCTCTTCATGACTGCAAAAGAATAAGATGCCATATTGATTATCGCTTGATCCGGGTGGACTCTTCATAACTACAAAAATATAAGATGTCATGTTGATTAGCACTTGATCCGAGGAGGCCCTTCATGACTGCGAAGAATAAATTGCCATATTGATTAGCACTTGATCCAAGGAGGCTCTTCATGACTGCGAAGAATAAGATGCCATATTGATTAATGCTTGATCAGGGTGGACCCTTCATGAATCAAAAAATATAAGATGCCATATTGATTAGCGCTTGATACGAGGAGGCCTTTCATGACTGTGAAGAATAAGATGCCCTGTTGATTAGCGCTTAATCCGGGTGGGCCTTTCGTGACTGCAAAGAATAAGATGCCATATTGATTATCGCTTGATCTGGGTGGACTCTTCTTGACTACAAAAATATAAGATGCCATGCTGATTAGCATTTGATCCGAGGGGCTTCATGACAGTGAATAAGATGCCCTGTTGATTAGTACTTAATCCTGTGAGGCCCTTCATGACGGCAAGAAATAAGATGCCATGTTGATTAGTGCTTGATCCAAGGAGGCCCTTCATGACTGTGAAGAATAAATTGCCATATTGATTAGCACTTGATCCAAGGAGGCCCTTCATGATGGCAAGGAATAAGATGCATTGTTGATTAGCGCTTGATCCAAGGAGGCCCTTTATGACTGCGAGGAATATGATGCCCTGTTGATAAGCACTTTATCCGGTGAGGCCCTTCATGACGGCAAGAAATAAGATGCCATGTTGATTAGCGCTTGATCCAAGGAGGCCCTTCATGACTGTGAAGAATAAGATGCCCTGTTGATAACCACTTGATCCGGTGATGCCCTTCATGGCGGCGAGGAATAAAATGCCATGTTCATTAGTGCTTGATCCAAGGAGGCCCTTAATGACTGCGAAGAATAAGATGCCATTTTGATTAGTACTTGATCCACGGAGGCCCTTCACGACTGCGAAGAATAAGATGCCATATTGATTAGCACTTGATCCGGTGAGGCCCTTCATGACGGCGAAGAACAAGATGCCCTATTGGTTAGCGCTTGATCAGGGGATGCCCTTCATGACTGGGAAGATTTATATACCATATTGATTAGCACTTGATCCGGGGAGGCCCTTCACGGCAGCAAAGAATAAGTTGCCATGTTGCTTATCACTTTATCCAGGAAGGCCCTTTGGGACCATGAACAATATGATGACATATGAACTGGAGCTTGATCCGGGGAGGTACTTCATGACTGAGAAGAATAAGATGCCATATTGATTAACGCTTGATTTGGTGAGGTCCTGCATGACTGCAGAGAATAAGATGCCATGTTGATTAGCGCTTGATCCGAGGAGGCCCTTCATGATTGTGAAGAATAAGATGCCCTGTTGATAAGCACTTGATCCGGTGAGGCCCTTCATGGCGGTGAGGAATAAAATGCCATGTTCATTAGCGCTTGATCCAAGGAGGCCCTTCATGACTGCGAAGAATAAGATGCCATATAGATTAGTACTTGATCCACGGAGGACCTTCACGACTGCGAAGAATAAGATGCCATATTGATTAGCACTTGATCCGGTGAGGTCCTTCATGACGCGAAGAACAAGATGCCATATTGGCTAGTGCTGGATTAGAGGAGTCCCTTCATAACTAGGATAAATAAGATGCCATATTGCCTAGAGCTGGATCCAAGGAGGCCCTTCATAACTGTGAAGAATAAGATGCCATATTGCCTTCATAACTGTTATGAATAAGATGCCATATTGCCAGCGCTGGATCCGGGGAGGTCATTCATGACTGATAGGAATAAGTTGAAAGAGATTGCGCATCAAAAGGAGTATATTCAAGCTTAGATGGTGATTTTAAACTAAGATTTAGTCCTTTAATCTAGGCTGAATTTTTTATAGGATTCATATCTGGGCCAGATGTAACTCTTCTCTCCCATTAGAAATATGATTTTATTTTATTCAAGCTAACTTTTTTGTTTATAGATTAATTTTTTCTTTTAAGGTAGATTATAATGAAAAGCGCGGGCTCTCTCTCTCTCTCTCTCTCTCTCTCTCTCTCTCTCTCTCTCTCTCTCTCTCTCTCTCTCTCTCTCTCTCTTTCAATGAACCTTTATTTTTCCAGAGATTTTCCTTTGAAGAATTCCACATTTTTCATGTTTTCATTTGAATTTCTTTGATCGTGTTGTGTGCCAGTCGGCTCAGAGGCTGTGAGGGAGGGAGGGATGGAGGGAGAAGGAGGGAATCACGTCGCAGGAATTATTTTGCGGCCGAAAGGATTCCCTCCCGCAACTGAGAGACTCCGAAAGCGAGCCAAGGAGATTGATACTTGTTAATTGATGTCATTATAAAGGCATCTTTGATCTGCCTTCAAAATAAGGCGACATCATTTCAATGTTTTTCTTTCCTCCATATTTTTTTTTTTTGGGAGTTCTCATAACGAAGGATATAAACACCAAGGCGGCTTATGTTATCTCCTTGGTCTTAATGGTGTTTCAGAGCGATTCCCTGGATATATCTAAATGTTTCTTTACTAGTGTGCTCGTTGCTATTTCAAAACCTATGAACAAACACCTAAGATATAAATTTATTAATATATATATAATATATATATATATATATATATATATATATATATACACACACATATATATACGTATATATACACAAATATATATATAAATATATATATGATTAATTTTTGCACATTTAGACGTGTTTTTCATATTCAAATAAGCCATATATATTCTTGATACATTAATGTCTGGATTCTCTTAACGACCTCGGGATCAGCGCCCCAGGCGAAATCACACAAAGACAAGAGGTTGTGACCGGCCGGGAATCGAACTCTGGTCGGCAAGCTTGTATAGACAGTGACTAAACCACTTGGCCAAGTGGTTTAGTCACTGTCTATACAAGCTTGCCGTAGTGGTTTAGTCACTGTCTATACAAGCTTGCCGACCAGAGTTCGATTCCCGGCCGGTCACAACCTCTTGTCTTTGTGTGATTTTGCCTGGGGCTCTGATCCCGAGGTCGTTAAGAGAATCCGGACATTAATGTATCAAAAATATATATGGCTTATTTGAATATATATATATATATATATATATATATATATATATATATATATACATATATATATACATATTTATACATATATACACACACACACAGACATATATATATATATATATATATATATTATATATATATATATATATATATATATATATATATATATATATATCTAAGAAGCAAAACCCTCTGGAGTCTTTTGGAGTGAGGTATCCCGTGGGTTAGGAGCAATCCTAGCTAGTAGAGTAGTAACGTGTTTGCCTAGCATTCGCATGGCAGCAGCCCGATCCCAGCCCGGGACCGTGAGTTTTAGGTGTTAACTGGGGAGGCCACTGCCGTGGTTGGGCACCCCAGAGAGGGGTTGGGCTTGCCCGGTTGACGTTCTGGTGGGCATCTATTCTGATAGAACTGGAACTGAAACCAGATATCTGTAATCTATACGTGTTGTGAACGTGAGTCGGTCGCGTCACTGTTAAGTAATGAAATGCCCCATCTAGATGGTATCACTGTATATATATATATATATATATATATATATATATATATATATATATATATATGGTGTCGTTTTCAATTGGTTATGAGACTTGCATCACCAGGAAAGGGGTCAGAGTTCAATTGCCAGGCCGTACAAAGGGACATTAGAACATTCTCTCTAATTCTGTTGTAACTTATTGATCAGACAGCGTGGAAAACATAATATTCAAAACTGTAATGAAAGCTTAAGCTAGAATATACACAGATCTTTAACTAGAGCGGCAATCAGTAGAGAGCATGCCTTTGCCACGCCAAGGAGTCTTATTTTGCTCTCAACTCCACTGTGTACTAGTACTTCGATGTATTTTATTCAAAATCTAATGAGTTTGTCCTTGGGTCATACCTCACATGTCCACCAAGTTGAAATTGGTCGAGTAGTTCACTCGTAATGTTATTCAAAATAAAATAGACTAACAAAATATTTTCCATTCATTTAAAATTGCGATTAATTTCTACGTACCGCTGCGTACATTCATTTTGATATACTTTATCCAAAATGTTACAGACGCCTCCTTGGGTTACACCCAACATCACTACCAAGTTTGGTCAAAATAGGTACAATAGTTTTTGTGTGAAGTTGCTCACAAACAAATAAATAAATTATGAAACAGACGATACGGGCGATTACATATCCTTTGCAAAATCTTCGATTTCATCGAAAGCAATAATTGAAATCTCCAAACTAGTTTAACAAAACCTTTTCTCGCGAAACCTTAAAATCTCGACAGACAAGCGGTCGATATTCCAGCATTAGGCAAAGTGGAAATAAGCTTTATGGAAAGTAAAGTGATGGAGGAGTGGAGTGCGGGGCCCTTGTTGCGTTCACATGCAATACACGACTGCGGTAAACAGTTCGCGGACATTTTATATCAGTAACTTTCCCATAGGCATAAGTTGAAGGAACGTTTTTGTTTCAAAATACAGTTGCTAAGTTGATAGAGTTCTGTGTATAAATTTGAACGCTCCCTTAATTGAATATTCAAGTTAATGACGAATAAAACCCCTTCACCTTTTGATTTATTTTCCTTTTGGCTATATATAATGACGGTTTTCCACTCGAACGGTCCCTTACTTGATTATATAATTTAATGACGAATAAAACCCCTTCACCTTTTGATTTTATTTTTCTTTTGGTTATATATAATGACAATTTCCACTTGAACGCTCCCTTAATTGAATACATAATTTAATGACGAATAAAACAGCTTTGCGATTTCATTTGATTTTTCTCTTGTTTATATACAACGGTTTTCAGCTGTATGTGCAATCGCTATATGAACGCAGCCGGTGCTCAACACATTGCCACTCGTGTTATGGTGGTATTGGTCATGTTATTCCGTTATTGGTAGTGTTATTGGAGTAATGGACCTGCATTAGCGGTTGGACCAACGTGTTATTTGTCACGCTCTTGAAGTAATAATGTTGGCCTGGCCGTTCCAATATTAGAATCCGAGTATTATTTGTTGTTTTGATTTACTCCTCGAACAATCAAGTTACTATAGCTCTTGTTTACAGATGGGAGACTCCTGAAGTAGATGCTCTTTTTGGGTACCAGAATAATTAGTATTAAAAAAACGGTGATAAAGTTGATGACCAATTAGATTACGAGAGTTTCTACACTGCGGTTACAATTGATGACAAATATCTGTGTTGGTGGTAAAAGGTAAAGATGTTTGTTTTCATTTCCAGTTTCATCAGAATAGAAGCTCATCAGAACGTCAGTCGGACAAGTCCAAACCCCCACTGTGAAAGGTAAAGGAGTCTGATTTAAGTCCCAGTTTCATCAGAATAGAAGCTCACCAGAACGTCAGTCGGACAAGTCCAAATCCCCACTGTGAAAGGTAAAGGAGTCTGATTTAAGTCCCAGTTTCATCAGAATAGAAGCTCACCAGAACGTCAGTCGGACAAGTGCAAACCCCCACTGTGAAAGGTAAAGGAGTCTGATTTAAGTCCCAGTTTCATCAGAATAGAAGCTCACCAGAACGTCAGTCGGACAAGTCCAAACCCCCACTGTGAAAGGTAAAGGAGTCTGATTTAAGTCCCAGTTTCATCAGAATAGAAGCTAATCAGAACGTCAGCCGGGCAAACCCAACACCCCATTGTGGCGACAAACCAAAGCAGTGGCCTCCCCAGTAAACCGCTTAAACTTACGGTCCTGGGCTGGGATCGGTCTGCTGCCATGCTAATACTAGGCAAACGCGTTACCACTGTACGGAAAACTTAAAAAATTCATTTTCAAATGTTACAATAAGTAAAATAACTAAAGGCGTAAAAAATGCTGAAACGTTTCGTTTAATATTCCTCCGTTCGCTTCATTCTTCTACCAGTTTATCACTAACTCGCCTCTTTCTACATACTACTGTTCATTTTCCCTTTGCCTACATATACACTAAATAGTCTGGCCTATTCTTTACACATTCTCCTATGTCCTTATACAACTGAAAACACTGAGATTACCAAACAATTCTTCTTCACCAAAGGGCTTAACTACTGCACTATAATTGTTCAGTGGCCACTTTCCTCTTGGTAAATGTAGAAGAAAACTCTTTAGCTATGTTAAGCATATCTTCTAGGAGATAGACACTCCAAAATCAAACCATTATTCTCTAAGTCTTGGGTAGTGCCACAGCCTCTGTACCATGGTCTTCCACTGTCTTGTGATAGAGTTCTCTTGCTTGAGGGTATATTCGGGCACACTATTCTATCTTATTTATCTTCCTCTTGTTTTATTGAAGATTCTATAGCTTATATAGGAAATATTTATTGCAGTCAGTACTTTCTCTAATCCTTCTAAATATTATTATTCCCACTTCCACGAGGAAAACTGAAAATTTGATGCTCCTTTTAGTCAATCTATGAAGTAGTTATCCATGACCATTAAGCCCCTTCCACACGAGGGGCAAATGTATGGGGGGCAGAAACTGATACGAATTTTGCCCTCTGCCTGTCGTCTGGCCCAAATCAAACGTTCGCCTGCTTGTGCCTACTGCCTGCCTTGGACTATTAGATCTGGTAACACCGTTTCAAAGAGAGAGAATTACAGATAAATCAGAGTGCCCGCACTGCATTTTCCTCTCGTGTAAAAGGGGCTTTAGTTTCTCCAGGTTACCATTAACATGACGCACCAACATAGAAGCCACAATGATGAGGTATATGGCATTATTTCAGGATGATCTTCAGCAAATTACAATCTATCGTTTATAGCAACATCTTTTACAGTTGGGGTATCCTTGAAGGGACTTTTAAAGAATGTGTGGGACCCCTTATCCTGGAGTAAGAAGTAGCCACTGACACACCCTTAAATACGATCTTAAAAGGGGGACATTATTATGCTGTTAGTCCCCAGAGATAAAGACTGCTTTCTACAATAATAAACTAACTTGTTACACCAAAATCATGCAGGGAAAGAAAGGATTGCTTATCGTCCATAAAATGGTAAAGACTAGCATTTCTGACAGTTCTCAAATCTCACTTTTGCCATGATTCCAGAAGTTACAACACTTGTAGCAAACATTACATACCAAACGACGAAAGCTGCATTTTCGCCCTTGGAAAGGTTACTGTTAACAGACTATAGCTTCCTGGTATCTCAACTAACACTGCTGAATCCGCAACCTTATTTTCATCTCAGGAATTTTAGCATCCATTTACAGATAGTTGAATTTGTAGATTGTGTCAGGATTGAATAAGTTCCCAAATAGCTACAGCCGAACCTCTGAACTACTCGGCCTCATACACACGAAAACTCGTGCATACACATACATATATATATATATATATATATATATATATATATATATATATATATATATATATGTATATATATATATATATATTATATATATAAATATATATTCATATATATATATATATATATATATATATATATATGTATGTGTGTATGTGTCGAGTTATACGACTATAGATGACGGCAAACAGATTTATGAAAATGCTCAGTGAAGTCCTTAATTTTCCTTCTACCACAAAACGCAGAAACCAGGATGGAGAGATTGTCACAGGAAGAATTTTCTCCCACCTAAATACAGAACTATCTCTAGAATCCAGTAGAACAGATTCATTCCCTCTTACTCGCGAAGAACAAATATATTCATAAATTCACCTGAGCCAATTTCTGATCTACTGCTTTTCGATTGGTGTGGCACCTTGCAGTTGGATCAGAATTTTTGAATTTTGATTAAGCTTAAAGGATTACAGGAGTAGGGATTGTGATACAGTAATTCTGGACATAGCAGTGCTGTACAGGGAAGGACTTTTTAAGACATATATATATATATATATATATATATATATATATATATATATATATTATATATATATATACATATATATATATATATATACATATACACATATACATACATAAAATATGTATGTATATATATACATATATATCTATATAAATATATGTATATATATATTTATATATTTATATATCTATTTATATTTATATATATATATATATATATATTTATATTATTATCATCATTATCATTATTATTACTAGCTACGCTACAACCCTAGTTAGAAAAGCAATATGCTTTAAGCCCTAGGACTCCAACAGGGAAAAAAATAGCCTATTGAGAAAAAATAGGAAATAAAGTACAATAGAAGTAATCAACAATTAAAATAGAATATTTTAAGAACAGCAACAACAAGAAAATATATCTTTTATATATATACTGAAAAGAGACTTACGTCAGCCTCTATACATGAAAAAATTTCGGTGCAAGTTTGAACTTTTGAGGTTCCCTGATTGGTTTATTTTTTTCTAAATGGAAATACTGCTATGAATGCTGTATTGGTTGTAAATATAATAAAATATTGAAATAAAATTCAAATGAAGGACACCAGCAAGGTAAAAAATATACTTCGTTGACATCTAATTTATTATACATAATTAGAGTAGCTTCCTTAAAAGATGTCTGGATATTTTGTTTCTTTTGCGTACATTTAATTGAACCTATGATTAATGCAAATTAGTAAAACATTTAAAATCTAACGCTATCCAGCCTCATTGATATGAAAGACAAAACTTGGCGTTTTTTAAATTGATAGGTAGTAGGTTGGCCAGGGCACCAGCTACCTGTTGAGATATTACCGCTAGAGAGTTATGGGGTCCTTTGACTGGCCAGACAGTACTACATTGGATCCTTCTCTCTGGTCACGGTTCAAGTTCCTTTTGCCTACACATACACCGAATAGTCTAGTCTATTCATTACAGATTCTCCTCTGTGCTCGTATACCGCTGACGACACTGAAATCACGTATCAATTTTTCTTCACCCAAGAGGTTAACTACTGCACTCTAATTGTCCAGCGGGTACTTTCCTCTTGGTAAGGGTAAAAGAGAATCTTTAGCTATGGTAAGCAGCTATTCTAGGAGAGGGACACTCTAAAATCAAACCATTGTTCTCTAGTCTTGGGTAGTTCCATAGCGTCTGTACAATGGTCTTCCACTGTCTTGGGTTAGAGTTCTCTTGCTTGAGGGTACACTCGGGCACACTATTCTATCTTATTTCTCTTCCTTTTGTTTTGTTGAAATTTTTAGAGTTTATATAGAAATTATTTATTTTAATGTTTCTGTTCTTGAAATTTCTTTTCCTTTTTTCCTTTCCTCACTGGGCTATTTTCCCTGTTGGGGCACCAGGGCTTATAGCATCTTGCTTTTCCAACTAGGGTTGTAGCTTAGCAAGTAATAATAATAATAATAATAATAATAATAATAATATGGCATCACTCCTTCGTTAATCATTTCAGAGTAAAATTACTGTTGTACAAAGACATCAATACATTGCAGGGTGCAGAATATCGTAAAATAGGAGAGCAGTGATATCTTGTAAGGAATTAATGCCTTATAAAGGGATAATAATATAATATGAAGGCAAAGTCACAACGTATCAAATAAGAGCAATATCGATTAGGAATTATAATATCGAGTAAGATGAAAGCAACATTGCTCCGACTGATTGCAACAGAAGTCAAAATTGCAGACGCTGCTGTTGCTGCCATCTCTTATTGCAATGACTGCAATACCTTCTAGGTAGGTAGGTAGGTTAAGGGGGTGGGGCATAACCTTTGCAACGGCGCCTCCAAAGATTACCTTCTTTTACTGCTTTGTCTTTTCTTCCACATTATTATTATTATTATTATTATTGTTGTTGTTGTTGTTGTTATTATTATTACTTGCTGAGCTACAACCCTAGCTAGTTAGAAACGCAGGATGCTATAAGCCCGAGGGCACCAACAGGAAAAATAGCCCAGTGAGGACAGGAAATAAGGAAACTACAAGAAAAGTAATTAACAAATAGTATAAAATATTTAAAAGAACAGTAACAACATTAAAATATATATTTCATATATAAACTATAAAAACTTTTAAAAAAACAAGAGGAAGAGAAATAAAATAGAATAATGTGCCCGAGTGTACCCTCAAGCAAGAGAACTTCGTTTTTTCTTTTCTATATTTGCTTCACTAAATAAAAATAATCCTACAATTTTCTTTAAGTCTTCCTCGTATAGTTGTTGAAGCTCAAATAGTTCACTCCTTTCTTTTCTATATTCTACATTCAATAAAAAACAATTCTTCTTCACCCAAGGGGTTAACTACTGCACTGTAATTGTTCTGTGGCTACTTTCCTCTTGGTAAGGGTAGAAGATACTCTTTAAGTATGGTGAGGACACTCCAAAATCAAACCATTGTTCTCTAGTCTTGTGTAGTGCCATAGCCTCTGTACCATGGCCTTCCACTGTCTAGGGTTAGAGTTCTCTTGCTTGAAGGTATACTCGGGCACACTATTCTATCTAATTTCTCTTCCTCTTGTTTTGTTAAGTGTTTATTGTCTATATAAGTAATTTTCATTTTGATGTTACTATTCTTAAACTATCTTATTTTTCCTTGTTTCCTTTCATCACAGGGCTATTTTCCCTGTTGGGGCCCTGGACTTGTAGCATCTTGCTTTTCCAAATAGGGCTGTAGCTTAGCAAGTAATAACAATAACAACAACAACAACAACAACAATAATAATAATAATACAACCTTTCATATTTTTCATTTTGCATATAATGTATTTACAATTGAAATTTCTACCATTTATCAAAAATATATCCACTCGTAAATACTTATTTTTTAAGAAAATCTAAATCCCCTATATTCTAACATTCAATACACCTTCTAAGGTAATAAGGACGTCGCCAAGGATGACAAAGCCCAGGCAACGCACAGAACAAAGGACTGCCAAATGGGGATTGGTGATTAGGAAGGACGAGAAGTGATTGGGATGAGGATAAGCGATTAAGCTTAGGAGGAAATCTTAGGGGGAAGATAAACGATTGGAATTGTATGATTTGTGTAAGTTGGCGTCGCAACGGCCGTGGTCATTGACGTTTGAGTTATGCTATTGGTTTGTAGTCTTATGTATATTAAGATAGTTAGCGTTAGGATGAATATTAATGTGATTGATATAGAAACAAGATTAACAAAAGGAGATAACGGATACTAAAAGGAATGAATTTAATAGTTATATATGAATTATCTGTTTTAATGTTAATGTTTTTTAAAAATATTTTATTAAATTTTACATTACTTTTTATATCGTTTATTCATTTCTTTGTTTCCTTTCCTCACTGGGCTATTTTTCCTGTTGCAGCCCTTGGGCTTATAGCATCTTGCTTTTCCAACTAGGGTTGTAGCTTGGCTAGTAATAATAATGATAATAATAATAATAATAATAATAATAATAATAATAATAATAATAATAATAATAATAAAACACGTTGTCTGATGCAGCTGACAAAGGCCTAGAAAAAAATCTAATATCGATGAAGGTCGCAACAGCTGATAAAAATTTCACAAAGTAGGCCTACCCATTGTGATAGAGAGTTATGCCGTCCTTTGACTGGCTAGACAGTATTACATTGGATCCCTCTCTCTGGTTACAGTTCAATTTACCTTGCCTACATATACAACGAATAGTTTGGCCTATTCTTTCCACATTCTCCTCTGTCCTCATACACCTGACAACACAGATTACCAAATATTTCTTCTTCACCCAAGGGGTTAACTACTGCATTGTAATTGTTCGTGGCTTCCTAGGATAGGGACACTCCAAAAACAAACCATTGTTCTCTGGTCTTGGGTAGTGCCATAGATTTTGTACTATGGTCTTCGACTGTCTTGGGTTAGAGTTTTCTTGCTTGAAGGCACACTCGAGCACACTATTCTATCTTATTTTTTTTTCCTCTTATTATTTTGGATTTTTTGTAGCTTATATATAATTGATTTATTTTAACGTTATTATTCATAAACTTCTCTCATAGTATCTCCTTATTTCCTTTCCTCACTGAGCTATTTTCCCTGATGGAGCCCTTGTGCTTATAGCAGCTTGCTTTTTCCATTAGGGTTATAGCTTAGTTAATAATGATAATTATAATGATAATAATAATAATACTAATAATAATAATACCAGTATACAATTACAGACATTTCTCAAAGGCTACCTTCAGTTACAATACTATGGAAATAATCAATTAAACACACACATTTTGATCCTCGACTTTCCATTGAACAGTAGGACATGGATTGATTGATTGATTGATTTAAAGTTTTCAGGTATCCTGACATCTAACGTCATTGACGCCGATATCATTTAGTTTATGTATTAAAAAAATGAAAAAAAAAATAAATAAGTATTCAATTAAAATCATAAAAAGTTGAATGTCATTAAAGTTAAATAGTTTTCAGAAGACCTGCTTCTGAAATAAATCTAAAAATGCCACTTGCATAGTAGGACACATCATGTCCAAAAATCTTGGCAAGGATGAACCTGCCACCCTCACCTCGAGCCTCAAACAAATATCTATTCCTTAAGTTGTTATAATTGGGGCATTCGGTCAACAAATGCCAGAGGAACCAACGAGATAAAAGAGACATCCAAGAGAAATTACTCAAGAAAGACGATATCAATCTCTTCATCATAAGAAAATACATTTAATTATGTATTTTTTTCTACTTTAGAAATTAAGTTTTTATTTACAAAATTGATCTCGTCTCAAAAATAAATATTAACATTCAAGACTCTTAATTAGTGGCAATTAATAATAATGTTAATTGTAATTTCCTGTTGATGTCTAGTTTACGATAGATGGCCAAACTGACTACCAAGAAAGATGATGATATCTGACGAGCTAAAGATTTGTGATACAGACCGAAGACACAAAAACACACATACAGACACAGACACACAATTCGTTCGACTGAACAATCATGAAAGGAAGAACGAACGCATTTGAAAAAGATATCCATAAAAGAGATACCTAAGAGTGTCCAAAAAAAGACGATGATATCTGGTGAGCTAAAGACTTGTGACACAGACACAGACACACACACAGACATAAACACAGACAGACACACAATTCGTTCCATGAACAATCAGGAATGGAAGAATGAACAATGTAAAAAAGACATCCAAGAGAAAGTGGTAAAAAAAGACGATGATATCTGGCGAGTTAAAGATTTTTGACACGACACAGACACAGAAACAGACACACACAGACAAAGAGACACAATTCGGTCCATTGAACAATCAGGAATGGAAGAACGAACTATGTAAAAAAAAAAGACATCCAAGAAAAATTGTCCAAAAAAAGACGATGATATCTTTCCAGCTAAAGATTTGTGACACAGACACAGAAACAGACACACAGACACAGACACAATCCACGGGGTCTCTCTTGCTTCTCTCCTCCCCTCGACGCCGAGCTGTCACGGACCAAAGTAGAGAGTTCTGTCCCGCTGATTGGGACGAGTCATCATCATTTTCATCCATTACTAATGCAAGCCTCTCATCAACACCAAATGCAATCGACGCTTTGAGGGGATCTGCTGCAAAGAAGAAGAAGAAGAAGAAGAAGAAGAAGAAGAAGAAGAAGAAGGAGAGAGAGAGAGAGAGAGAGAGAGAGAGAGAGAGAGAGAGAGAGAGAGAGAGAGAGAGAGACAATATTTAAAATCAAACTTAATGATACGCAATACGCAAGGGACTTCTCGGTGAAGATTTATATATATATGCAGTAGATACATGAGTATATATATATATATATATATATATATATATATATATATATATATATACACATATATATACACATACATATACATATATATATATATATATGTGTGTATACAGTATATATATATATACACACACACATATATATATATATATATATATATATATATATATATATATATACACACATATATATATATGTAGAAACATAGTAACACACACACACACACATATATATATATATATATATATATATACACACACATACATATACATACACACATATATGTGTGCGCGCGTGCACACGCACGTGTCATGGGAATTAATTTTTCTCTTTATACTTCGTTTACAAAGAATACCCATTAATATATGGAAACTTAAAAGAAAAAAAAACATAATGAAGAACACTCCACATAAGCATGTTATAAACATAACTTCCAGCGAGAGGTAAATTAGCTAATAACACAAAGTACACAAAAACTTAAACACCTAACATGAAAAAAGCTTCTCAATATAGAAATTTTATTACTCGAGTAATGAGCTTCATATCCAATACAATTTGGGAACACTTCACAACCATATCCTTCATGTTTCTTGACATCGTCCAAGTTGAAAAGTAAAAGCTTTTTGCACATCTACCTTCAAATTATGTATCTGGATACAAGATTTGTACTTGTTTATCCCAGGAAACCTTGGAAATCATATATGATCTCTGTCTACTCACTGATCCAGCTCCATAGACCTGCTGTTCACTTCTCTGAGAAACAAGGTCATAAGTGACGAGACTCTTGAGACCTAACATTCAGAGCATCCAAGTTACCTATTTTGCAGCTACCAACTGCTGAAAAAGATGGCATGTGATCCCTATAAGCTCTTCTGATATGCCTTCGTCCTCAAATGCACATACCTGGTACGACTACGCAAAGTTGCTAATCACTGATCTGACCTGTGTCCAGTACAGGTTTAGTCAAGGGTTCCTTGTCTTCTATTGTGATCTGCTTCAGAGAGTACACCCTTCCATTTCATCCAAATGAAACAAACCTTACCGCCTTCACTCTGTTGACGTCAACACACGTCATTAAAGACTAAAGACAGAACTATTAGTATCTAAACGGGTTTACTGAAAGCTCATACTTTCTTTCAAATTCTTAGGTTATTTTCTTTAAAGACCTTACAGCTAACATCATTCTGCTCCTCTGGAAAAGAGTATGCACTGTACAGGTAAAGGCAGAAGAACTCGCTCTGCAGATTGAATAACACCAAGGTGAGTTATGTTGTGGTACTCCTATCAGCAAAGGAAACTTCGAAGAAATGGGGGAACTAACCTTGAGCTTCCTGTCTATCAGCAAAGCTGCAGAGAATTTTGGTTAAAATTCTGAATCCGGAAGGTAAGAAATAAAAACAGCACATACAGATCACTTAAGTACTAACAATGACACTCAGGAAAACCTCAGAGGTATGTCCTGGAAACCTTAATTGGTAAATATCAAAAACTGTTTCTTAATAATAAGAAACTTGATACCCGAATCTCCTGCAGAAAATGGAGAAATCAACTTATTTGAAGGGAATAAAACAAATATATTTTTTTCTAAAATTTTATGTACTGCAGTTTCATGACTACAGTTTAGATTTTACAAAAAGAGCTATATTAAATGCACTTGTGAGAAGAATAAATATGCGCTTTCTAATTAGGTTAAAATTTCTTATCACATGCATTACACTAATGCAGTGATGGAAGCTACATAACATTATGGTGCTAAAAACTCAAAAGGCATAACAGAAAATATAATAATATAAATTAAAGGTCACTAACAAGC
This sequence comes from Palaemon carinicauda, assembly GCF_036898095.1. NCBI lineage: Eukaryota > Metazoa > Arthropoda > Malacostraca > Decapoda > Palaemonidae > Palaemon > Palaemon carinicauda. The sequence continues at coordinate 137,840,704 of NC_090733.1, read as the reverse complement.
AAAAAACAGGCAAAGCACTAACACACACAGACACTGTTCCTGGAAGGGACACCTCTATATGTTGGTATGGGACACAAACATTAAGATTTGAGATTTTTTGGAGAGGATTGTTTAATGTTAGGGGGAATTTGTGTACTTTTTGGGGGAAATTTGTGTACTGTTTGGGGAAATCTGAAAAGGTTTGTTAGCCAAGATCTGATAGCAAGAGCAATAAGATTCTTATAATCTATTGGGAATACCATAAGGAAAATTTTAAAAATTTCCTGGAAGAATTTGTACCATGTTTAGTTATCAAGCAATCTTGGCAAATTTATATGAAAAAAAGGACGTAGTCCATGTATATACGGAAATTTAAAAAAACACCAAAAATTACGACGATGGACAATTCACGTATATAAGCTGTTTCCTCTTACAACCCCCTCCCCCCCTTACTTCAAATATTACTTCCCCAGGTACGATGAGTCTTTGCTTCTTCTTTCATTTATCTTATCCTTTTTTTCGAACACTTTCCATAACCTTCTGATTTCCCATACTGCATTCTCCAACGCTGTCGTACGTCTTATTCCTGGACGTCGTCCTCGGGAAGAGATTTCAAGCAGATGTGCTTGCGGCCACAGTGACTTGGGCAACACTTCTCATCCTCCAAGCAGTAGCCGTCGGAGGCACAGGTCAACTGTTCTTTGGCTGGTCCAGAGGCAAGGCGGATGGCACCGCTTGTCTTGGCCTGGAATTTGGAAGATGCTGGAAATTATGCTGGAAATTATTCCGCTCTATCGGAGGGAATAAACCTTAAAAGGATTATTTGACTGCTCTCTTAGAATACTGCGAGTTTCCCAGCGTTAATTTTGTTAAATTAGATTTAAGTTAACCGGAATACACTGTTGAAAACTTGCCGTAAAAAAACGACCAAAAATCTTGAAATAAAAGTTCCTACGCATTTACCTTTTTAAAATGGATACATTTCGAGGTCAACAAAGTATGGTACAATTACGGTCGCCTGTATTTTACTGAAATGCGGCTAAGAACAGTATAATTTCACGGAGAATTTCCGATTAAAATTGCGGTTTTTCTTAACAGTGTAGATTTAAATTAACATGACTACACTGTAAAAAATTTGCCGTAAAAACGGTAAAAAATCTTGGAATAAATGTTCCAAGGCATTTACCGTTTTAGAAACGGATATATTGACTTTAAAGAGTGATATTACAGTCACCAACCCGTAAAAGATATTAACAAAGTATGGTACAATTACGGTCGCCTGTATTTCACTGAAATACGGCTGAGAACAGCATAATTTCACGGAGAATTTCCGATTAAAATTACGGTTTATTACAGTGCCGATTTAAAGTACATCCGTAAATATATAACGAAGTCATTAAATTTTTGGAATAATGAGAAAATCCAGTCAGTAAATTTTTGGAAAGATGAGAAAACCAACTCAGTAAAATTTTGGAATAATGAGGACACTGCAAATCAGCATTCAAGTTTGGATGATATGGATGGTAAACATATATATTCAAATATACATAAATGTATGAGCAATGTATACAGATATCTTCTACAAATTCTACCAACGTTCATGGCACTTACCTGGTACTTCTTGGAAATGAGGTAGACGCCAGTGCTCTTGCAAGTCTGTTCTTCCTCTGAAGGACATCTACCATCGTGGTTGGCGTGACTTTCAGGAACTAAAAAAAAAAAAAATATTAGAATGCTTATTGTTCAGTATTTAAAGATGATTATTAAAGCAATACTGATTTGATTTTTAAGTAGAAAATGAACAGGATTTCGGTGTTTTTAAAGTGTCAAGTTACGAATATATATTTCTCAAATGATTTGATTTCTAAGTTAAAAGCGAACAGAATTTCGGTGTTTTTTAAAGTGTCAAGTTATGAATACATATTTCTCAAATGTTATGTGAGGATAATGTTGGTTCAGAGGTCCAACTTTGAACTAATTATCCTGTTTTATGTTCTTACACAACAACATAGATTAACTATAGTAGTTTCTATGCATGAAAGTATCATAAAATTGACCCAATATATAATTAATGATATCAATTTTCATGAAAGCAAACATGATCTCGGTGTATTTTAAAGTGTCGAGATACGAATATATATTTCTCAAATGATACTTACACTGAATGTAGAGGTAAAAGCTATGAAGGACACTTATAAAGAATTATATTAATAAAAGCATTAATCATTTAAGAGTATTCACAATATATTTACAACGTAAAAACCTTCTAGCTGTAATCATTGAAGGAAAAGAAATATACATATCTATATAAATATAAGCAAAAATTTCAAATTACATATATACAAACACACACACATATATATATATATATATATATATATACACACATATATATACATATATTATTTAACATGATGCATGATACCTTTAAATACTATTAATTATTCAATATTATTCAGAAATTATAATGCTTGTACTTACAATGTTGCTGCAATATTTCTATGATAAATAAGGGAATATAACGGTTTTTATCCAGTGTGTGTATGTATGTATGTATGTATGTATGTATGTATATATATATATATATATATATATATATATATATATATACATATATATATATATATATATATATATATATATATATATATATATACACACACACACAATGTAATATCTTTACGAATATATTCCATAAGTTACGTTTCTAGTTACGCTTCTTTTGAAATAATAATACTTTGTATGAATTTTTTTCCCCTAAATAACGTCAAATAAAATAATCGCTCCGTTATTGCATGGTTATCCAGTGCCACTTCGCAAGTACAAACATCAAAATAGAACAATGAAACAAAAACAAAGAAAACACCCAACACAGTACAAATGTAGTTTCAAATGTCATCACCTGTCTGTGTTGCAGATTCAAGTGCCAAAATTTCTTGTTAGTGTCTCGGATATTGTAAAAATTGAATTAAATTGTCAAAAAAGGTCAGTCGAATTGTACAGTAAGGTGTTATAAAGTGCCAAGCCTTCTTGTTAGTGTCTAGGATATTGTAAAAATAATTTGAATTTGTCAAAACAGGTCAGTCGAATTTTACAATAAGTTATAACATTCAGAGACGAGACAAGTCATGCAAGCACGATTTTAGTTGTGAGCTCATCATACATGGAAGAAAGATACCAAAAGGATCATATTCTATAGGTTCAGTTATATACCCTTTGTCTGAAGTACCTGTCTTTGAGGATGTACAGTCGGAATAGTAAGTCCCACTTGCCTGTAATATAACAACAAGGAAGAAAAGTATTTACAAATCAGTAAAGAACAAAGATCAAAAGGTTAATGCCTTAGTTTAATTACAAGAAATTAAAGAGGTAAGAAAGCCGTAGAGAACAAAAGAATTGTGGAGAGAGTACTCACACTTTCTTAGCTGGGTTCATCAGACCTAAGAAGCAAGTCCTCTGGTAGATGGAGTTGCAGGAAGGAGGAGAGGGTGCTAGTTGGAATTTTAAGATTGGGGAAAAGAAGAAGATTGTAAAGTGGATTCGGCAGAGGATACAGAAGAATTTCGGCTGGAAAATGTGACACGAGTTGAATATGGTAATGACACTGACGCCAAAGAAGAAGAAGATGCCAGTAATTGGGCCAAAGATGTATGATGTGATGATTCTTGTGGCTTGGATAACGTATGTGATGGACTGCTTATTGAGACTGACTGTACAACACGGCTTGAAGTGTTGATTTGAGGAAAATTTTGTGAAACTGTTGATTCCCTCTGTGACTGTGTAGATGGAACTGATGGATGCGATGCTTGATGAGATGGTGTTAGTGGTAGATTTCCAAACTGGTTTTCCGTTGACTGTAGAAGAGTGTTTAGAAAGGGTTGGCCAACATTGATCGGTTGTGATAGAGTACTGGTCAGTGGCTGATTATGTGAAGAAACTAAAGGTTCTACAAGTGTTACTGGTTGGTCTCTGGTTGTGTTCAATGTATATTGTGTAAAAGAACCTAGATCTGATTGTCCTAAGGCATTTAACTTAGGCAATGTGCTAGATGATGGCGGTTTCAAAATAAACTGCGCAGTAGATACTGCCGGAACTGGGTTAAATGAATTGTCAGAGACTATATTAGAAAATTTAGGTTGCTGAGCAATATAAGATTGGGGAATATCATGATTCGTTGAGATGGGTGGAACACCAGATAAAGCTTCACTAATTAACACATCTTGTGATAAATTTTCAATGGGAAGAACTTCACCAGATGACAAATTTTCAGCAATCAATAAACTGGCAACAGGTCTTGAGAAAAAGTCAGAAAGCAAAATATCTTGGGAATCAACCTCTAAAGACGATACATCTGAAATGGGTTCTTCTTTATACGAAATATCTTCTTCTGCTGCAGGTAACCCATACTCTTGTATTGGTGATTCAGGAATGGAGTAGATTTCATGCTCTTCGTGCTCTTGTTGTATAGGGTGGGATATCTTGTAATTTTGTTTGATAATCTTTTGAATTTCCTGTAACTGATTCAACATGTCAGAATAAAGGTAACCTTGTTGAGTGAAATCTTGAGGGGCATGTTCTGTAGAACCTAAATCGCCCTGCACATGATAGACCGGTGGTTGATATGGTTCTTGACCTATATCGCCGTGCGTATGATAAACTGGTTGTTGATATGGATCTTGACCTGTATCGCCTTGTGCATGATAGATTGGTTGTTGATATGCTTGCTGGACAAGTACAGAATCTTGATAAATAGGATGGATTGATAAAGGGGCAGGATAGACTTGCTGGGGATGTAGAGGAGTTTGGTATACTTGTTGGTGAGGTCCAGAAATTGCATATGGTTGAGGGAGCTCCGCATATATATATTCTGAAGATTCTGAAGATGTGTCATCAAAAGCTGAAAGAGCTTTCATTGCCTTTTTTAGAGGAGCTGTCAAAAAAGGAATAAATGACTTAAACAGACTGTTTGATGGCCATGAAGATTTTGCGGCTTTATATTGTGAATGGACTGGTTTAACAGCCCCATGGACAGGTCTATTATGTATAAGATAGGGTATGGGTTGTGGATAAACTTGAGGGGCATATGGATGAGTAACTAAAGGTTTATTAGCCTCAGATGTCAACAAGGGTGTCAGTTTTTGGTCATCATATAAATCACCAACAGACAATGAATTCCTATAGTTCTGTTGAGTAGATATGGGTACTTTGTATACTGATTCTGTCTCGGTTAACAAAACAGATTCCTGTGTATCTGGTGTAAGACCATTAATGGTTGCTTGAGGGGCACTGAAAGCTGTAGCATATTTTAACTCTGCTGATACCTCATCTGCACTTATTGCTGTAATATCTAACAACTCCTCTTCCTCATCAGCTTCCAGGGAACCTCTCCCTTTAATAACATGTTCTCTAAAGAGCACAGGGGGTATTGAGTTTGAAGAAAGCTTCTCTGGAATTGTTTTTAAAGGTACAAACATGTACGGTTTATTAGGTTTTGGTGGGAAGACCAATACCAAATTATGAGGCTCATCACAATTGCAGTTTCCTTCAGGAGTCCCATGTTCACTATTTTCACATTCACAGACTATAGACTTTAATATGTTCTCTAAACTTTCCATTTCAAACGTTGATTGTTGTTGTAATTGTAGGTTAGACCTGTTCTGAGATTCATAGCCTGGAATAGGAGGTGGGGGAACCATTTCGTATGAGGGAGGAAGTACATCATATGATTGAGGCTCATTTGGCAGTGGAACACTATGTACATGATGGTGAGTATTTCCTACCTGAGGTGGCACAGAAGGTGCAAATGGAGAACCTATAGGATAGGGACCAGTGGAAGCAACTGGTAGCTCTGCATATGAAGGGAAAGATGTTATTGGGATATTTGGGGTATTGAAACCCGAAGGAATTAAAACATGATTTCTAGTTTTTGAAGCAACACCATCAAGAGCAACATGTGGCAAGGATGAAACGGGATATTGAACAGTATCATATGATAGAGGAGTAAACACTTGATCAGAGTAGATGGGGTTAGGGTGTTGAGCCTCAGTAATAGAAGATATATCTATATTTCTTATTTCAGTCTCATCATCTAGAACTATCGGACCACCAGAAGCTAGAGACGATAGGAAAGTTGAAGGTTTGTGCACCGATATAATTGTACCCCGAGGTAGGTCCTCTAAAAGTACAAGCTTGTTGCGAGAAAATCCAAGTGAATCTACGGAAGAGCTCTTCTCAGTAATATGCCGCTTATGATTATTAGATTTCCTGATAACGGGTGCCTGTGAAATAGATTGATTTGGCTTTGGTATTTGCTCAGTATCATGATATTGTGGTGTGCTGTTAGTGACAACTGAAGCTGGTGTGGTTGCTAGAGATCCAGAGGAAAAAAAGTTGGGTAAGTCAATTTCAGGAAAGTCTAGATTTGGAAGGTCTATAAAAGAAAATAAGGATGAAAGGGAACCAAACAATGAACCGGTAGTTTCCTCGCTCGACATCTTCGATTCTGGTGAAGACACTTCTTTTAATCTAGCTAAAGAAACTTTGGAGGCTTGACCAGGTCCCGGATCATCCGCTGGAATAGAATTACTAGACTGGGTAGCTGTAGGTCGCTGTAACAGATGTAATGGAAGTCGAAGGAAGTTGCGTAATGGTTTAGGCGAGTCAATCTTAGTCACATTTGGCAAAGTGGAATTGTCTACTTTCGGATTTGAGCTGTCAAACAGTTTAGCTGGTAGTGAAAGGGGCATTTTGTACTCACTAGGTTGAGAAGCATCACCACAGCAGTAGACTTTGCCATCATAAGCACAATAATAGTAGCAGTTTGAGGGGGGATGTGTGACAACTGTAAAGAAAACAGGCCAATATAATAAACACATTTGAATAAACTGCTTTGGAAAAGAATATCTTTCAGATATATATTTTTAATCTAATGATTGGTGCGAGAGAAATATGATATAAAATAACTATCATAAACTTGCAATAAAGAGAGGTATTATACAGTCATAATTGAGAAGTTTCAATGTATTTAACAAATGATCGATTTTACTACAAATAAAGAAAGTAACTTAACTGTTCAACTTCTTAAGCTAAATAATCTTAATCTAAAGACTGATGAGAGAGAAATATGATATAAAATAACTATAATAAACTTGTAATCATGAGATGTATTATACAATCATAAATGAGAAGTTTTAATGTATTAAACGTTTGAAATAATTTATTGCAAATAAAAGAAATAACTTAACCGTTCAACTTACTTTTTAATGAACTTTCAGGAACGGCATCAGTAACAGCATCTGGAAAAAAAAAATATTTGCTTAACATATGTCTTCATTCATATTACAGTAATGACATCACATATCTTTAAGAGCATCACACTAACGAGAACAATAAACTGAATTACTGGATTTTATAAATTTCGTAAACCTCGTCTTGACTTTACCTAAAAATAAATCCTAACTAATTTCGCATATCATCCCAAATGAAGCTAGATATTTGCATCATACTAACGAGAACAATTAACTG
>NC_090733.1:137828201-137830701 GCF_036898095.1 Palaemon carinicauda | reverse complement strand
GGGAAAAAATAGCCCAATGCGGAAAGGAAATAAGGAGATAAATAAACTATTTGAGAAGTTATGAACAAGTAAATTAAGATATTTTAAGAACAGTAACAACATTAAAACAATTTTTTATATATAAACTATAAAAAGACCTATATCAACCTGTTCATCATAAAAAAAAAATAATGTTAGCATTGTGTTTTGAAATCTAATAATTCGCTTAGTCCCTTACTTGCTTTCCTCCCAGGGCTATTTTTCCTCTGTTAAAACCCTTGGATTTATAGCATCCGGCTTTTCCAACTCGGTTGTAGCTTAGCTAGTAATAATAATAATGATACTACTACTACTACTACTACTAATAATAATAATAATATTAATAATAATAATAATAATATCATCAAAGGTTTTTATGAAGTAGCAAGATGTTAAACAACAACAACAACAAGAACTATAATAATAATAATAATAAATAAAAGTTTCAATGAAGTAGCAAGATGTTAACCAACACTACAATGTAAAATAGAAGAAATCTATATAAAAATTTAATAAATCGTTTATAAAACACAAAAAACACCACAATATAGAATACCACTATGAAGAGAAAGATACGTCTAATGACATCACGAACAGAAAAAGAATGCGAAAGAGCGTTTGATATGTAATCTGACAAAAGAGGAAATTGAAGAGATTCAGGGGAAAAGTCTGACTTTTGAGGAAATACATAGAAATTAAACTTCTCTCTTTCAAATTACCTGACTCAGAAGCTTGTTCGGTGTTACCCTCTTCGGGAGGTGTGACTTCTTCTGAAAAGGTGAAGGTCATAATTTAGAAAAGACTACAGAAAAAAAGGATTTGGTATATACAAACTGTTACAAAATGGCTGAAACTCTCAAATCATTTGGCAGTTGAAATCGAGGTATATTGAGTAGTTCCTTCAAAGCAAAATGTTACAAATGGCAAAACGATTTTTGGAGCTTTGCATATCCTTCTGTATAAAATCTTATAAATAGCAAAAAAATGTCTGAACCTTTGTATATCCTTCGAAACAAAATATTATAAATGACAAAAAATGTCTGGAGCTTTGCATATCCTTCAAAAACTAAATGTTATAAATGACAAAAAATGTCTGGAGCTTTGCTTATCCTTCTAAATAAAATAATATAAATAACAAAAAATGTCTGAAAAATTTGGATATCCTACAAAATAAAGCGATATAAATAAAAAAAAAATGCCCGAACCTTTGCATATCATTCAAAAAAGGTATTACAAATGCCGAAATAAAAAAAAAAATGTCTTAAACTTTGCATATCCTTCAAAAATAAAATGTTACAAATGACAAAAAATATCTGGACATTTGCATAACCTTCAAAAACAAATAAAATATCTGAACCTTTGTATATCCTTCTAAATAAATAAAAAAATATCCAAACCTATATGATATCCTTCAAAACTTGGCTTCATTTTCATTTTGATAACATTCTTAAACAGCCATTTGATAACTCACAGGTTTAATCTCAGAAGTCATTTTAGAGTTATGGCTTACATCAGAGTAATCCCAGTGTATGTATTTGAATGAAAGATCATTTCATCTTGTTCTTTTTCATTTCTTTGGTGACAATTTCCTGTAGCTTCATTTCCTCTCAACGTATTCTTTGTCTGGCCGATATTAAACTCAGATTTACTTTATAAAATATGAACTGTTTAACCACAGTGAGAAGAATTACTCTCTCTCTCTCTCTCTCTCTCTCTCTCTCTCTCCTCTCTCTCTCCTCTCTCTCTCTCTCTCTCTCCTCTCTCTCTCTCTCTCTCTTTTATATATATATATGTATATATGTATACATGTATATATATATATACATATATACATATATATATATATATATATATATATATATATATATATATATATATATATATATATATATATATATATATTACTAGCTAAGCAGCAACCCCAGTTGGAAAACCAGAAAGCCACGCGCAAAAAGGACTCTAAAAGGAAAAACATCCCAGTGAGGAAAGGAAATAAGAAAACAAATAAAACCAACATGATGTCAGACAAAAAAAAAGATAAACTTAAAATACTTAAAAGATCAGAACTACGTTAAAATAGATCGATAATTTTCTCTCTCTCTCTCTCTCTCTCTCCTCTCTCTCTCTCTCTCTCTCTGCACTTACCAGAAGGGAAGTAGGGATTTCCAGCATCACAGCACTCGTACTCGAAGGTTCCAGGTTTGCGGCAGAAGTATTTGCAGGCTGAGGCTGAGCTCAGAGCTACAAGGAGAATGACGAATTTGACACCCTGCATGTTGATGGGCGAGTGTTATGGAGATGTGCGATAATCTGAAAGGATATAAAAAAAGAATCATTAATATGAGAATGTGAGTAGAATGTCCCGTATTAATAAGAAAAAAAAACATGATGAAATTTGACGCTGGAGAGTAAAACATTGCATAACTATGGAAAACTGCTGAATGGTAACCATACATATTTTAACAAACAAACGCATATAAAC
>NC_090733.1:137815792-137825792 GCF_036898095.1 Palaemon carinicauda | reverse complement strand
ACCTCCCCTACAAATAATGCACTATTCCCCTCTATCTTAAACCTAAACAGAATTAGCAACATCAGCACGTAGAACTTCCCAACAAACACTGCACTATTCCCCTCTATCTTAAACTTACACAGAAAGAGCATCACCAGCACGTCGACCTCCCCTACAAACACTGCACTATTCCCCTCTAGGCTAATTTCTAGAGCCTCTTCCTAGAGCAGCATTTCCTAGGCACTCCTCCTCATCATCTCCCTAGCACTTCTTTCCATTAAAACAGCAAACACTGATTCATTCTTTCCACAAAACATTTTTTAGCAATTGTGATTTTTCTCAACCTTCCAGTAACCTTTATATCTCAAATACTATGTAAACACTTAAATCTTATAAGCTTAAGCATTTTACCTCCTTCGTTCCCCTTCATCCTCTCCATTTCTCTTCTCGAGAGGAGAATTAGACCAGTGATCCCTCTGTTCCATCTTGAGCTTCAACAGACTCGAATAGTTCCCAGACGAAATTTTGCACAAACCCAACTACCCTATTTGTTTCATTTATTCTGGGACTATATTCATTTCTTATTTTACATCATCACAAATATCTACTTTCAAACACTTATTTGAATCTACCGATACCACGTTTCCCACATCAATATAAAAAAATTCTTCATCCCTCTTCCTGTCCCCATATGCCCATATAATCTATACATTTTCTCTGTCAGATTTCTCCTGTAAACATTTTTCACATTATGGCGGCCTACTGGATACGCCCCTTTCTAGTAATCTGATGGACTGCGGTTCGAGGCCTGCTCAATATCGATAGTTTCTTTTAATGTCTGCAACCTTACCCTCTTTGTGAGCTAAGGATGGAGGGTTTGGTTGGGAACTATAGCTCTACAAGCTGAGTCATCAACAGCCATTATCTGGCACTCCCTGGTCTTTGTGTGTGTGGATATCCTACAGAATATATGGTCAGTCTCTAGGGCATTGTACTTCTAGGACATTGACATTGATAATGTCCCTTGCCTCTGGCATTCATGAGTGACCTTTAAACCTTTAATCTAGCTACTGCAGCTTCTCTCACTATCACCATAATACAATTTGCAACACCAACTCTTCCCACTTTCATTCATGACCCACCTTCTTATCTCATAACTTTGCTTTTAAAGTTACAGTCCATCGTCTACCTTCTCGTATCATTCCTGTCATCAAGATAATAAACAAGGGGAAGACAATTCATTTTATCACAACCCAGTTAGCCTACTCTAACAAACTAACACATGTTTCACTTCCTATATATGTTTATACATATATGTGCGAATGTAAATTATAGAATTTAATTCTTAACTATGCAAACTACATGTTTTTTTTTTTTTTTTTTTTACATGAACACAATTGATCAAAACATGATGAAGCTAGCAGTGAAAAACACAATACTCTATTCTATTTTGAGTGCCCACCCATAAAAAAGGCATAAGTGCACACGAGCACACACACACACACACACACACACACACACATATATATATATATATATATATATATATATATATATATATATATATATATATATATATAAATATATATATATATATATATATAAAATATATATATATATATATATATATATATATATATATATATATATAAATATATATATATATATATAAATAAATATATATAAATATATATACACATATATACATACATATATATATATATATATATATATATATATATATATATATATATATATAATCTGTTTACATGATGTCACAGTTAAAAAGTACCTCCCCACATAATAGTTGATCAATTACTTAGTAAATAACTCCTTTGAGGGGGGGATAGGAAAAGACATACCAAAACAAAGATCCACACAAAACAATAATAATAACAATTACTGTGTGATTTGACAGCCCTTCCGTAGACTCTCTTACCTGTTGACCGAACGGATTACGAAGAAGAAGTAAAGAAGGCAGTTCTTAGCAGGAGCAAAATAACCTTACGTTGAGACGAGTCCTGACACATTCGCTTGTTTTCATCTCCGGGAAATTATCGCTCAGGAAAGGCGAACCACATATCTCAATATATCCAATTTCTTATAATTTCCCTATTTCCATAGGCTTCATCTTTCACCTATTATTTCCTAGTTTTTCATTTCCCATTAATTACCCCAATTATCAAATAATCTTGTAATTATTATTATCCAGGGGTACATCCAAATCAACGAAACGGACTAACTAATTTGAAACATGCGATGGATACTATGAAACTAGCGGCTGGTCCAGAATAGTGACCACCTGTAGTTTCTCTCCTGGATGAAAACCCAATTTTGATCCCTAAGACATAAGGCAATAACAACCAGTTTCCCATGTCCCACTCACCTCTTGCAAGAGCACCTTTCTCTTCTCAACGAGAGTTGCCAATAGTCGCCAGAGAGACAGTTATGTTTGGGCGAGTTTACTTTCGGATAAACAAAAAAAAAGAAAAAAAAAACAATCTAATTCATGACAGGAGAACGAAAGTAAAATAAAAGGAGAGGAAGAAGGAAAGCACTGGTGTTTAAATTAGAAAGCATTTTACTGATGTACTTGAAGGACTCCATTTGCTGGTTTTCTCTACAAATTATTTTTGAAGTCATGAAATTCAAAATATTCATCAAAATAATTTTCAGAACGAATATATATGATTACATTAACACTACATATAACAGGTAATTAATATTTACTACACATTACTAACATTCTTTTATTTAAAGTCTTCCACATTGGAAAAATTGGTTCACGACTGCTTTCCGAGCATTTAAAAAAAACGTGTTTCATAGAATTTTAAAAAAGATAATTGCAATGCTAATTAAAAGGATAATATACAATTATCAGTTGGGGTTTGTTCTGTAAACGGAAAATCAAATAAGTTAAGCTTCTTAAGATTATTTCCACCTTAAATAAGTATCAGGAAACGCAATTAATATGTAAATTAGAGGAAGAGATATAAATTAATGACTTATAACTTATGACATTCATTAATCATTACCGATCTTTTACAAACTGCAACAAAAGTACTAATCGATTGTCAAAGTAGTTTTCTACTGCTGATATGCAATTGGCAATGAGTGGAACTTATGATTATAATCTACCTATGTTCGTAATTAAACAGACGTTTGTAAATAAAGAAAAGTTAGCAAATTCACAAACCTTTGAAAATAAAAAAAAAAAAATATTCGCCAATAAACAAACATTTACAATATATTAAATTTTGTAGACAAACAATGTTTGCAAATAAATAAACGTTTGTAAATAAACAAAAGTTTTATAAAAACAAAAGTTTGTGAATAACAAAAGTTTGTAAATAAACAAAAGTTTTGTAAAAGCAAATGTTTGTAAATAACAAAACGTTTGTATATAAATAAACGTCTATGACTAAACAAACGTTTATATATAAATAAACGTCTATGAATAATCAAACGTTTATATACAAATAAACGTCTATGAATAAACAAACGTTTATATACAAATAAACGTCTATGAATAAACAAACGTTTGTGTATAAATAAACGTCTATGAATAAACAAACATTTATATACAAACGTCTATGAATAAACAAACGTTTATATATAAATAAACGTCTATGACTAAACAAAAGTTTGTATATAAAGAAACGTCTATGAATAAACAAACGTCTATGAATAAACGTTTACATATAAATAAACGTCTATGAATAAACAAACGTTTACATATAAATAAACATCTATGAATAAACAAACGTTTACATATAAATAAACGTCTATGAGTAAACAAACGTTTACATATAAATAAACGTCTATGAATAAAAAACGTTTATATATACACGTCTATGAGTAAACAAACGTTTACATATAAATACACGTCTATGAATAAAAAACGTTAACATATAAATAAACATCTATGAATAAACAAACGTTTACATATAAATAAACGTCTATGAGTAAACAAACGTTTACATATAAATAAACGTCTATGAATAAAAAACGTTTATATATAAACGTCTATGAGTAAACAAACGTTTACATATAAATAAACGTCTATGAATAAACAAACGTTTACATATAAATAAACATCTATGAATAACAAACGTTTACATATATATAAACGTCTATGAGTAAACAAACGTTTACATATAAATAAACGTCTATGAATAAACAAACGTTTACATATAAATAAACATCTATGAATAACAAACGTTTACATATAAATAAACGTCTATGAGTAAACAAACGTTTACATATAAATAAACGTCTATGAGTAAACAAACGTTTACATATAAATAAACGTCTATGAATAAAAAACGTTTATATATAAACGTCTATGAGTAAACAAACGTTTACATATAAATAAACGTCTATGAATAAAAAACGTTTATATATAAACGTTTATATATAAACGTTTATATATAAACAAACGTTTGTGTATAAATAAACGTCTATGAATAAACAAACGTTTATATATAAATAAACTTCTACGAATAAATAAAAGTTTATATATAAGTAAACATCTATGAATAAACAAACGTTTATATATAAACAAACATCTATGAATAAACAAACGTATGTATACATAAATAAACAAACGTTTATATATAAAAAAATTTTAAAATAAATAAACAATCACGATCATACATTTCCAGAAACAAAGACCACGTGACTGAAAGTAATCGCCCACACGCCCTCATCCAACGAAACAACCGTAAAATGTCCAACAGGTTGTCGCAAAAGGTCAACCGAGGTCATGATCGACTAAACCGTACCCCTGGCGAAATGATTGCCCTTAGCACTAGGGTTGCCAGGTTTTCCAAATGAGACAAGACCAATGTCTGATTAACTGCAGATTTAAAAGGCCAACCTAAAAGTAGAAAAAGGCCGAAAATATAGCATTTAAGGCTAACCAATTTAAAAAAGGCCAAAATTAGGTATCTAGCACGAAAAAAGGCCTAATTTGGAGTTTTTTAGCCCGAAAAAAGACCAAATTGGCAAACCTGCTTGGCACAACCTCACGTGTGCTGCAGTGGGCGCTTATTATACTTTGGGTTATATGTTAATGCGTCTTGAATTTAACCCTGTGCACTGACTTTCACTAGACCTTATGAGTGATTAATTGTTTGGCGTTTCAAAATACAAGCGTGGGAATACTTTGTCATGTTCCCAGAGCAGTTTTTTTTTATGATATAAAACCTGACTGTAAGTATCATGTCAAGTACACTCTTAAAAATTTGCATTAAAACCCGTAAATGCCTGGGAACATTTATTCCAGGAATTTTACCGTTTTGAAAAATGATATGTTGGCGTAAAGAGTATTAGTGTCACTAACCCGAAAAAGATAATAGAAAAGTAAGGTAAAATTACGGTCGCCCGTATTTTACTGAAATACGACTGAGAACAGTATATTTTTATGGAGAATTTCCGATTGAAATTAAGGTTTTTTAACAGTGAAACCAATACTTAGAGAGAGAGAGAGAGAGAGAGAGAGAGAGAGAGAGAGAGAGAGAGAGAGAGAGAGAGAGAGAGAGAGAGAGAGAGAGAATGCTTTTGTAAAAAGTGCGTCTATAAAAGATGCTTTAATGAGAGAGAGAGAGAGAGAGAGAGAGAGAGAGAGAGAGAGAGAGAGAGAGAGAGAGGAGAGAGAGAGAGAGGTTTAGTAACTAGTTTTTTATGATGTGTCCATGTTGGGTTGAACGGATCTAATAACCTTTACTGGTTGTGTTTATGAATTTACGTTGTTTTGCTTCTTTGTCTTCCTCTATAGAAAATATTTGTAGCTTTGACAGAATTATAATGACCAATGTAAAATGAACAACGATATTTTTAATAAAATAATCAAGGTTTTGTCCCTCTATACAAAGACTACAATAATGGAACTTTAACTTATAAACCTAATCACTGAAAAAGTATATTAAGAAGGAAACTGTTATATCAAAGCCCGTATACAACATCAACAAATGACATTGAACTGTAAAGTGATGATGACTCAACACCTAAACTAAGGTTACATGTACTATTAGAAAGACAGAAAGCCCAATAATAATTCGACAGAGATGTAAGGTCTACCTCACTAAAATGACAAAACTACTTTCATTACCATCATCTTCTATTTTAGATATTAACTATACTAATCATCTCCTATCTGCAAGTACAAGTACACAAACAAACACAAATAGAAACGCACACAAAACATCACAGGCTCGTATTGCTTTCTAACACAAACAATGTTACTGAGAGCGGTTAACTATAATAATCATCTAATTTCTACATAAAAACAAGTACACAAACAAACAAACAGAAACGCTAACAAAACATCACAGGCTCGTGTGCTTTCTTACACAAACAATATTACTCAGAGCAGTTAAGATAATCAAAATAAAAAAAAAATAAAAATAAAAATATAACATGACCACAACCAACAATCTTAATACAAATTCACATTGAATCCCGTTACAATTTACCGCATTGCCACAACTGGATTATATTTCTCCAGATTTTCCAGAGTATTGTTACAAAGCAGACCAACCTGGGGTCACTGAACCAAGCCAAGTTCCCAGACAACTCAAGTGACGAATGCAGCTTGGGGAAAAAAACCAGTAATAGCAACGTGTGCCTATATGAATGCGTGTGAGAAGTTATCTTAAAACTTTTCCATGTACTTTTCTTTTATCGTTCGCTAGGTTTGTCAAATGACATGGGTCGGAAGAGAGTCATGGAGGCAGGATCATCATCACTAATCGACGTATAAATAAATAAGATATATATATATATATATATATATATATATATATATATATATATATATATATATATATATATATATATACACATATATATATAAATTATATATATATATATATATATATATATATATATATATATATATATATATATATATTTAAATAAGCCATATATTTTTGATACATTAATGTCGGGATCCTCTTAACAACCTCGGGATCAGAGCCCCAGGCACTGTCGCTACAAGTTTGCCGGACCAGGGTTCGACTCACGGACGGTCACAAGCTCTTGTCTTCGTGCGATTTCGCCTGGGGCTCTAATCCCGAGATTGTTAAGAGAATTCAGACATTAATGTATCAAAAATATATGGCTTATTTGAATATGAAAAACACGTCTAAATGTGCAAAAATTTATCATATATATATATATATATATATATATATATATATATATATATATATATATATATATATATATATATTTATATATAAATATATATATATCTATATATATATATATATATATATATATATATATATATATATATATATATATATATATATATATATATATATATATACACATGTAAAATAGCCCAGCGGGTAGAGCAAATAAGTAAATAGATATAAACTATATATGGACAGCAATTAATAGAAAATGTACAATATACTAAGATGAGTAGCAACATTGAAATAAATCCGCCATAATATAAACTACGAAGAAAGACTTATGTCAACATGTCGAACATGAAAACATTTGCTGCAAATTTGAACGACCTAAAATGTAAAGAGCACTAAGAGCAATACCCTCTCTCTCTCTCTCTCTCTCTCTCTCTCTCTCTCTCTCTCTCTCTCTCTCTCTCTCTCTATATATATATATATATATATATATATATATATATATATATATATATATATATATACACATCATAAGAACTCTCTAAATGCTAAAACTAAATCGCCCTACCACAGAGCAAATGAAGTCTTCGCAGACGGACTAAATGTCTTCGAGACGTTCAAAATCCTTATAACACTCTCTCTCTCTCTCTCTCTCTCTCTCTCTCTCTCTCTCTCTCTCTCTCTCTCTCTCTCTCTCTCTCTCTCTCTCTTTCCATAAGTTTTCCGTGACAGTCGTCAAAATTCCCCGGGCATAATACTGTTTGATTCGCCTGGCCTTCTTCCACCCACCTAGTTTGCATTTTTTAATTTCCTCCGGCAATAGATTCAAATTGTTTGAAACTGATTAGTTCTTGTTCAGCACAATTTTCCCTCTTGTCCTCTTTGGATAGATTATGGCTAACGTCATCAGCGAGGCCACTACGCGATGAAGAAAATATCTTCATTTTACCATCTTTCAAACTTGCAAACTACAGACTCGGTCGGATGTTTTGGTTTGAGTAAAAAAAAAAAAAAAAAAAAAAAAAAAAAAAAAAAAAAAAAAAAAAAAAAAAAAAAAAAAAAAAATTTTAATTTTACCATCTTTCAGACTTGCAAACTCTAGAGTCGATCGGATGTATCTGTGTGAGTTTTCTGGACGAAAAGCTGGAAGTTAATCTCTACGTTTTTCTCGTTTTTCGAGGAATATTTTCTACAGGTTTTATGAATCTAGTTCCTCACTCTAAGTGAATTAGGAATCTATGGGAATCAAAACAAAGGTAGATTTCAATATAAGGATACCCTTTTAAGGATATATTCGATTGTAACTCCATTTTATAGCTAAAATATCTGAAGCTCTTTACTGGGGAGGACACTGCTGTGGTTAGGCACCACAGTGGGGGGTGGGTGTTTGCCCGACTGACGTTCTGGTGAGTATCTATTCTAATGAAACTGGAACTAGACACCTTTACCTCTACCTTTAGAAATAAATTATCATTATTATTATTATTATTATTATTATTATTATTATTATTACAAGCTAGGCTACAACCCTAGTTGGAAAAGCAAGATGCTGTAAGCCCAAGGGCTCCAATAGAGAAAAAAATAGTCCAGTGAGGACAGGAAACAAGGAAATATATAAACTACAAGAGAAGAATAAACAATCAAATTAAAATATTTCAAGAACAGAAACATTAAATTATACCATTCACATATAAACAATAAAACCTTAAAAAAAAAGAAGGGAAATGAGATAGCAGTGTACCCCTAAGCAAGAGTTAATTGATGATTCAAACAGTATTAAACTATATTAAGTAAAACAATACTCAAACTTATCTCCAGCATCACGATGCCCACATTGGATAGAATGTTGTTTGTGGCACGTAGGAGGAAAGGTGAGTTTATACTGGTTCTACGACTTAACAAATAGCTTCTAGGCCAAGGACAGTCCATGACTTTAACCAATAAATATTTCACTGTTTGCCTTTTTATTATATGCTAATTCCTTGTCTCTGCTTAGCTATTTCCAATAGGCGTGTATGCATATTACAAAAAATATATTTGGAATCATAGATATAATGATGACTACAGAATATTTCAAAAATTAAGAATTGTAGTTATAATAACTACAGAATATTACAAATAATAATAATTATAGTTGCAATAATAACTACAGAATATTTCAAAATTATATTGATGAATTATGATGGTTCAAAGTTAATTTCTTTTTACAAAATCTTACATTTTGAAGGAAAATAAAAAAAAAGATGCAGTAAAACTACTATCTTCGAAAGCAAAATAATAATAATAATGATAATAATAATAAAATAACTTGAAAAAGTACCAAGTAAGCTTGAAAATTTCAAATATTTTAACAAGAAAACATTAATGAAATATACTCGATTGGAATAGAAGTATTTTTAGTTTTTATCTCTTGCTTGGAGGTGGAAGAAGTTAGAGGGATTCTACAGTGACACAGGGTCAGCTTTGGAACTTTCCTTTCCTACAGTGATCCCTTTGAATTCAAAGTTACACCCTAGACAACAATAAAGAAACTAATGAAACGACAAATACATCACTGTATTGGATTACAAATAATTATCCATCTATTTTCTTCTGATGAATACTTCCCCCTTTAAAATTATGTTGCATCAAGTTTTAGGCAGGTAAATGCCTTGTCCAGTTCGATTAGGTTACTAAACCAGAATTATAAGAATTAAGACAATGAACTGTACATATTTGTGTAATTATCCGAGACTAGTAGAGTGATTAAGAATCACGTGGCCTAAAATAAAATATTTGGGTATACACACTAGGTTTTGGGGGAGAACAAATTAGTATATTAGTCTTTTTTTTTAATCGGGTAATTTGAAAGACAACACGAAAAAAAAAAT
>NC_090733.1:137808292-137810792 GCF_036898095.1 Palaemon carinicauda | reverse complement strand
TAACTTATATATTTTCATTTTTATCGAATCCTTTAAATTGACCTGTCATGGTAAAATTCCCCCCCCTCTCTCTCTCTCTCTCTCTCTCTCTCTCTCTCTCTCTCTCTCTCTCTCTCTCTCTCTCTCGGGTGCAAGTATATCTTGTAAATATACTATAGATAACTGATTCTCTCTCTCTCTCTCTCTCTCCTCTCTCTCTCTCTCTCTCTCTCTCTCTCTCTCTCTCTCTCTCTCTTTCGTTTCCTTTACTGACATTTCATTAATGTAATCCTTTTGTAAGTGATAGAGCCACCGTCTATTCCCATCTCATCAGGCCGGCGCTCAGACCTATTAGAACGCGGCCGTCGGAATAAATTACCCCCTTTCATTTGCAATTTACCCCCCTCCCCCCCCCCCCCCCCCCCCCCGAAAATGAATGCTCACAAAAAAATTAACAAACGTGTAATTAAGGATGTAATTGCCTCATATATCAACTCGCTAAAAGCAGATTTGCCTCTTTAAAAATGCGAGGGAGATTTTAACGTCAAAACGCTGTATTGTTACGTTGGAGGCTGTTTCGTTTCTCTGCCTTTGATAGGAATCTATTAGAGGGATTCATGGTATAAAAGGCGCTGTGCTATACCCTTCAGTCACACACACAGAGAGAGAGAGAGAGAGAGAGAGAGAGAGAGAGAGAGAGAGAGAGAGAGAGAGAGAGAGAGAGAGAGAGAGAGAGAGAGATAGGGGGGATGCTTCTGTAAAACAGTACCTCTGTATAAGATGCTTTTCGCCTCTATAAAAGATACTTCTATGAGAGAGAGAGAGAGAGAGAGAGAGAGAGAGAGAGAGAGAGAGAGAGAGAGAGAGAGAGAGAGAGAGAGAGACTAAACCAGCTATCTACAGTATATTCACAAGATATTACTTGCACCTGTGAGAGAGAGAGAGAGAGAGAGAGAGAGAGAGGAGAGAGAGAGAGAGAGAGAGAGAGAGAGACTCAATCAGTTATCTACACTCACAAGATATTACTTACACCTGAGAGAGAGAGAGAGAGAGAGAGAGAGAAGAGAGAGAGAGAGAGAGAGAGAGAGAGAGAGAGAGAGAGAGATTATTTCCAAGCATTCATCTCTTCTGTGGAATACTAGAATAGCTTCTGGGGAAGCCATAGAGTGGAATGGATTAACATTCAGCCACATTAATGTGTATCTCATTCTTCCTGATCCTTGAATTGAGTGAAATAGGATTGTGGGTAGTGAAATTGGATGCATAAGAATGAAAAGAAAGTTTGATTTATCAATACGAGAAACTGGAGTCAAAACAGAAATGTAATGGAAAATATGTTTAATAAGGATAGTGAATAATTAATAATGTGAAATTAATATGTGATAACATCGGTAAAATGGTGAAATAAGGTGAAAATAAATCGATCTATCACATGCAATAAGAGTGAAATACGAAGGGCAAATCATACGTCATTAATTGAAAAGTATGGCTTTTTTCCGCGTAGCTTTAAACAATTGGCAGAGCCAACGTCTAATTGCTAATTTGCGCTGATAATAACCACTTTTCACATTGGCTGATTCCACGACTAACAGACAGGAAATTTGTCAGTCGTGACATCGACACAGCCATGAATTCATTACTCCATTAACTAAAGTCAATTCTTTTTAGTGAGGCAGATTTGCACCGACTGGCCGGGGGTGCCCTTTTAGCTCGGAACAGTTTCCTGATCTCTGATTGGTTGGACAAGATTATTCTAACCAATCAGATAGCAGGAAACTTTTTCCGAGCTAAAAGGGCACCGCTGCAAGTTGGTGAAAATGCGCCTCATTAAAAAAATTGAGTATAGTTGCTATTTATGTTCTCCTATAGTTCTTTATCATACGATGTTTTACTAAACAATAAAAGTTAAAATAGACTTGTGAGCTATTATAAACAACTAAAGCACAATATTTCATTGATCGAGAGTAACATTGGTTAATAGTATTCCTTTAAAATCTTATTCATTAAGTGCTCTGTACTCCCCAAGAGAGATTAGGTCAC
The DNA here is from genome assembly GCF_036898095.1 of Palaemon carinicauda. Taxonomy (NCBI): domain Eukaryota; kingdom Metazoa; phylum Arthropoda; class Malacostraca; order Decapoda; family Palaemonidae; genus Palaemon; species Palaemon carinicauda. The sequence goes on along the minus strand of NC_090733.1, from coordinate 137,808,773 downwards.
CAAACGTGCAGCTGGCCTCCACAAGACACTAGAAAAGCTGGAAGCCCCAGACCTACATGGCTGAGGACTATGAAGCGTGAAGTAGGAGATGATGAATGGCGAAGTATTGATTTAAAAGCTCAAGATAGAGACGACTGGCAAAATCTAACCGAGGCCATTTGCGTCAATAGGCATAGGATATGATGATGATGCAACATCAAGTATAATTGTACAAGATTTCAATTGCAATTTTGACATTTTTTATGTTCGTATCACATGAATAAAATTGGATATTTTTTTTTAATTAAACAAAAGCGTCTCAGGAAACTTTAAGTGTTTTGTTCACAATATCATAACGGGTGAAGGAAGCTATAAATAGTTCAAGGATAGAGAACGTTTTACATCAATAATCCGACGCAACACTGTCAATATATTGTGGTACTTTCTTCATTGTCTTGTCTTTCATAGTAATAGTAACATGATCATCATCATCAAGAGAGAG
>NC_090733.1:137793292-137798292 GCF_036898095.1 Palaemon carinicauda | reverse complement strand
TAACGAAGCGTGATATAAATATAATCACTTTCCGAAACAGATGAAATTAAAGTTTGTCAGTTGATCGTGCCAATAACCGAACAAAAACAACGACAATGAAAATCAAATATCCACAGCCAACAACAACGTTAATGAATGTTTCAATTCAAAATATAACCTTTTGAACCAAAAAAAAAAAAAAAAAAAAAAAAAAAAAAAAAAAAAAAAAAAAAAAAAAAAAAAAAAAAAAAGGGGGGGGGGTTCCCAGTTTTGCCCAATTTCAGATAAATGGTCCCTCCGCTCTTCTTCAAAAGATCCAGTTTGTTTAAAAAATTAGTATCATTTAGCCTTGCTTCGTGTGCATGTGTATATATAGATAATGATAGTAATGAAAACTCTGTTACTATTTTTTCTTTAGATCCTGGTGGGCATTCAAGTAACTGATCTCTCCTTTATTCAATTTTTTTGAGGTTTCATAAATATATATATATATATATATATATATATATATATATATATATATATATATATATATATATATATATATATATGTATATATATATAATCATCATCATCATCATCATCTCCCCCCTACATATATATATATATATATATATATATATATATATATATATATATATATATATATATATATATAATCATCATCATCATCATCTCCCCCCTACATATATATATATATATATATATATATATATATATATATATATATATATATATATATGCATATATATATATGTGTGTGTGTGCGTGTGTATCCGTGATCTCTGCTATGTACCGACTGCAAAAATCCAAATATATAGCTTTCTTACGCAAATTATATCAAAGGATTATCTATGTACGTAGAGAGAGAGAGAGAGAGAGAGAGAGAGAGAGAGAGAGAGAGAGAGAGAGAGAGAGAGAGAGAGAGAGAGAGAGAGAGAGTCAATCCGACGAGAACTATAATGACACTTTTTCTACCTAAGAGAAAATAGTGTAAAGAAACTACACGAGGTGGATCTTTACCTCTAATGATTTTATAGAGCTTCTTCTAAAATTATGAAAGGTTTAAAAAAAGTCAGATCAAACGAAAGCAGGAGTAAAATTCCAAATATGGTTGGAAGGAAGTCTTCTAGATGTAAGCATGTCGGTTGGGGGGGGGGGGGGGGTTTGGGATTCTGCCTGGTGTCACTAGGCGACCTTTGAGGAATATGATACATTTTCTCACTTTCCATAACTCGATAAAATTTTAATTGTTAATGGGGAAGGGTTCAACTAGCAAGCTGTGGGTTAGATTATTACAATAATAATAATAATAGTAATGATAATAATAATAATAATAATAATAATAATAATAATAATAATAATAATAATAATAATAATAATAATAATAATAAACCTTTGAAAATCAAAGCGATAGATTAATAATAAAACTTTTGGGCGGTTTTACCTTTTCAGTACTGACAAGTGTAAATAATTTTAGAGATAATTACTTAACATACGATTAGCGCAGTATTATTTTTTGTTTTGCTCAGAGAAGACAATCCTTGCGCCTCTCTCTCTCTCTCTCTCTCTCTCTCTCTCTCTCTCTCTCTCTCTCTCTCTCTCTCTCTCTCTCTCTCTCTCTCTCTCTCAGATTATACCATCTCAGCGAAATGAAGACAGGTAAGTAACAGGTGTTGGTAATACGAGCCCAGGTAGTTAGCAAAGCGAGTAACAGACCTACCAAGACGAGGTATTCATTGCTTGTGGAATGTTGCACACCTAGAAGCAGGTTTAAACCAAATATGAAATGTCTTAACTATTCACTTTTCTTCATTTCCCTTCTGTTATTAAAGCAATACTATTTTATCTTCCGGAAAATTCTATTTTAATGGTGTTACTGTTCTGAAAATTTATCATATTAATTGTTCAATACTTCTCTTGTTTATTTATTTCCTTTCTTAACTACGGTTATTTTATCTTCTGGAAAAATATATTTCAATGGTGTTACTGTTCCGAAAATATTTTATATTAATTGTTCAATACATCTCTTATAGTTTATTTATTTATTTCCCTTCCTAATAGAGCTATTTCCACTCCTTTGTAATATTATTAAATTGTCCAAAAAAAAAAAAAAAAAAATTAGTGGAATTAACAAAAATATCGTAGAACAAACTTGATAATAATGAGTAGGCTAGATATTAAGAAAATAAAATTATTTTATTATTATTACCAGCTAAGCTACAACCCTAGATGGAAAAACAAGATGCTATAGCCATAGGCTAGTAATAATAATAATAATAATCATAATAATAATAATAATAATAATAATAATAATAATAATAATAATAATAATAAATTAATTTTCTCGTCTTAATCTATAACTTGCTGTTCATTATTATGAAGCTTGTACTACATTTTTGTTAAATCAACTACTTTTTTTTTTTTTTTGGAAAATTTAACAAAAATGGCGACTGTTTTCAATTCATAATTCTCTTTATTCTTGCAAATGGTTATCGTATCCAGTTTTTCCACCAGGGATTGTAGCTTAGCTGGTAACAACAACAACAACAACAACAATAATAATAACAATAATAATAATAATTTTCTCTTCTTAATTTCTAGCATACTGTTCATTATTACCAAGTTTGTTCTAAAACCTTTTTGTTAATACCATTTATTTTTTTGACAATTTAATATTACAAAAACAAAAATGGCTTCTGTACTCTATCCATAATTCTCTTTAATCTTGCAAATGGTTTGGGAGCTTCCCTGCAAGTAAACGAAATTGTCGATATGGCGATTGTTGGTGTTTTCATCATGGCTTTTGTTCTCACAAATATACACAAGTCCTCAATTTCATCCCAACGTTACAAAGAACCAATCTAAACTTGATGACGATCTCCTTAACTATGTATTAATAGCCTAACATTCTTTTTGGGAGTCCAAAACTCCCCCCAATTAATCCGATGAAAAACTATGACCTGTGACAAGGGAAAAAAAAAAAAAAAACTTTTCAGAAAAATCCCCTTACAAGATTTAATTCCGGTTTGGCATCGTTGCTTACGAGCTAATTTTCCAAATTACATAACGCAGTTTTTCCAAAAGGGGAAACTGACTCCCTGAACGTTGCATTTCGAAACGGAGCGTCCGCGACACTAGAGAGAAATTTATGTATATGCGATTATTGATACGAAGTGTTTTGTATCCAACAAGCAGGAAGGTGCTTTCACACGATCAAATTTACATATAAATAATTGATTTGTTTACTCAAAATGCCGAAGTCGGGCAAACAATTTAGTTGAACATCGCAGTCGCTCGTTCGAACACCCAGAAATTTACCAGGTCTGTTTACATTTGCCGTGTCCGATTCGCTGGCAGAGATTTCACGCAACGTGGGATGGACGTGTTCGATTTGTGGAGATTTCCTGAAAACGTCGGATGTGTTCGATTGCGTTGTGTTTGGATATGATTTATTTATTCTTTTTTTTCTCTATAAAGTGAATTTGATGTGGATCAATAAGCCTCTCAAAAATGAAAATTTTGATTGGCAAAAACATGAAAGTGTCGTTGTCGCTTTCAAATAGAATCAAAACAATGAAAGAATTTTCTCTAAATCCATTTTTTTCTATCTTTTTATTTTCTTTAACTTTGTTTATTCAGTCTTTTATTTCGGTTTCTTTGCTTTTGAAGTCTTTTGGTAAAAGAGAGTCTTTTGCATGTCAGGAATTTATTGCAATACGTTCGCATGTATTTTGCGATGTTATAAGAGTCTCTTGAGTTCTTTTTTGCCACGCCCGGACAATATTTCCTCACTATTTCGTGATATATCGGCGTCACTTAAAGGTTTAAAGGCAGCTCATGAATGGCAGAGGCAAGTGACAATTTGTCTAGCAAATTGACATAGTCCTAGAGACCTAAAAGCAGCTCAGGAATGGCAGAGAAAAGAGACAATACTCTTGCTAATAGGACATAGCCCTAAAGTTACCATAATACAAATGACCAGCGCATATGACACCCAAGCTATGACCAGGGAGGACCAAGCAATGGCTACTGATGACTCAACTGGTACACTTATAAGCTCCCGCAAGAATGGTGAGGTTGCTGAAACCACAAGAAACTATCGAGATTGAGTGGGACTCGAACCCCAATCCGGCAGATTACTAGGCAGGGACGTTTTCTCGGCCACCACAAACAGTTGTTTTGTTTTGTTTTGCGAGAAGAGCACTTTGTGCGCATGCGCATCTTATTTCTGTTCATGGGTGATATACCAGTTTAAAATATTAAACGCTTCTATCGAGATACAGAAATTAAATCATATTCAACTAGATAAGAATAAAATAAAATGAAATAAAATGTCCATAATTATTTCAGTTGAACGCCATTTATTTTTGAATGGCAGCAGATGAAATCATAGGGACGAAACAGATCAGGATGGTTCCACAAGAAATGTCATTTTTGTTTAAGGTTTAAAGCCCAAGCGAACACACACTGTATATATATATATATATATATATATATATATATATATATATATATATATATATATATATATATATATACAGAAAAATATATAAAGAGGTGAAAGGGTTCAGGCATCGCCCTAATCAGCATAGCTTTACTAGTCCGGCCACCAATACTAGGAGCATTGGTTGCACTAGCTAGTACAACTTTGCTGATCATGGCGATACACAAACGCTTTTACCATGTTGAAGTATCCCCACTCGTTAAGGGTAATACTGTATATACTCAAATATGTATATATATATATATATATATATATATATATATATATATATATATATATATATATATGCACACACACGACGTCAACCACAATGTTCCAAAACTTTTTAAACAAAGAGTATTTTAAACAGAAAAAAAATCATTAAAAAATAACCATCTTCTGATCAATTTAGATCATATGTGGTTGAAAATAAACAAACAAACAATAGAATATAAGACAAATTAACACTATTGACGGCTACATCAGAAGACAATGAGCTTATTACCGCCCCCCCCCCCCCCCCACCCACAAAATA
>NC_090733.1:137779912-137782792 GCF_036898095.1 Palaemon carinicauda | reverse complement strand
AAACAAATAAAAAATAAAATCTGTCACTTATAAATATATATATCTGTTCACTTGCTTTTCAAATTCGTTATCCCCTGGCACAGAGAGTTCTGTATATAATTGCTTTTTTTTTTTTACATGAATGAGAGTACATTGTTACCTACTACAGTACATCATTCCAATTACCACATTTACTCTCTCTCTCTCTCTCTCTCTCTCCTCTCTCTCTCCTCTCCTCTCTCTCTCTCACTCTCTCTCTCTCTCTATGTTATTTTCGTTTTAATTACTGCGTTGATTCATTTGTTAAAAGTACGTGTTATATATATATACATATATATATATATATATATATATATATATATATATTATATGTAAATTTATATGTATAAATATATATATATATATATATATATATTTGTATATATCAATATATATATACAGTATATATATATATATATATATATATTTGTATATATCAATATATATATACAGTATATATATATATATATATATATATATATATATATATATGTATGTATCTATATACAAATAGATACATAAATATATATATATATATATATATATATATATAAATATATAACAGTATATATACATACATATATATATATATATATATATATATATATATATAAGCCAACACATATCTTGGTTTGTCGACGTAGGCTGAATTATAAAAATGGCAATAATCTATCTATATTATATTGATTAATCATTTGCATCCTTTTATCATCGTAATAAGACCTATTCTATTGCATTAGTAAAATTACAGTAATATCACAAAGTTGCTGAATTATAGTCGACAAAATGATCGAACACTATAAATCAAAAGGATGAGACTGATTAGTAATCTATATATTAATACGATAGCATGTGTGTTATGTATTTTGTGTGTCACACTTTAAAGAAAACGGAAATAATTTCATGGTATACTCTTACAAATTCACATTAGACTTTGATTATATAACCAAAGCACATCTTATATAGTTTTCCGGATTTTGTCTTTACAACCTGATATATATACTAAAGCATATTTACCGTTATATTCAAGCAATTTTTATAATTTTTCGTGTAGCTACTTAGGCAGAGCGTTCGTCTCCTGCATGAAATTGTAAATGTTTCTTGAAATGAGGCTATTTGTATCTATAATGCCGGTATTCTATCTTATTTCTTTTCCTCTTGCTTTGTTAAAGTTTTTTTTTATTATTTATTTATGAAATACTTATTTTGATGCTGTTACTGTTCTTAAAATGTTTAATTTTTTCCTAGCTTCCTTTTCTCACTGGGCTATTTTGTCTGTTTGTTTCCCCTGGGCTTATACCATCCTGCTATTTTAACTAAGGTTGTAGCTTAGCAAGTAATAATAATAATAATAATAATAATAATAATAATATAATGAATGTCAAACGCCTTCAGAATACATAAAGGAATGGGAATTTGGAATAAAAATAAAATGAAGCATCAAAGACATACCAAAGTTTTAATAAAATAATTAAGTTAAAGGGAATAAAGATCGTAATGAAAAAAAATGCATTTACCAGCCATGTATGAAAAATAAAAATACTTAAAATTTAGCAATATTCCCTTTTTTATTGGTGATAATATTGCTGACGAGTGACAAGCTTACCTAGCGTCTGGTGAGAAAGTGTTGAGAATGAAATTGCTGATTCAAGCTCCTACTGAAAACATATTGACATTAATCTTCTTTAACTTAGAGCTCAGTCATTATCAAAAAGAATAATAATATTAATACTCTCTCTCTCTCTCTTTCTCTCTCTCTCTCTCTCTCTCTCTCTCTCTCTCTCTCCTCTCTCTCTCTCTCTCTCTCTCTCTCTCTCTCTCTCTCTCTCTCAAAATTTTAAGACTTAATTCAATTTTATTCTACACTTTTACAAGTCTTATCAATAATTCTCTCTCTCTCTCTCTCTCTCTCTCTCTCTCTCTCTCTCTCTCCATTTTCAAAACCAAATTCTCTTTCCAATTCCCTCTTTACCCATATCATTTATCAGCTGACATACACATTTCCAGATCTCAAACACACACAAACAAACAAACACCCAGACTCCCAAAACATGTAAACGAAGCCCATCGAATGAAAACAGACTCTTGTCCTCGTGTGTCCAATCTGTGTTTACAGCAACTAACATGTGATCTATAATTTGTAAGGGTGAAAATTGGTAAAATGGCAAAAAAAAAAAAAAACGAACAATATGGACTTGCAATTAACAGTCGTTTTGGGACTTGTACATAAAGTAGAGTGTAGTGCGTTGCTATTGATTGCAATTTTTTTTTTCTTTTTTTGCCGCCATCATTCTTTTTCCATTTTTTCATTTAGCCAGTTTTTTTTCTCTCTGCCTGTTTTTGAGCAAATGTCTCGTTTTAGTTCCTGATTTTTTTTTATTGATATGAAAAGGAGCAATTTGGCTGCAAGAAATTTTTAAAAAAACTTTTTTTTTTTTTTTGTATGAACTCCCGTCATCACAGACGAATTTCTTTTTGCTCTGTGCGTTTAAACTATTTCTTTTGTGAATAAATGATATCAAGTTAGTGAGCGAATCTTTTCTTCCTTTGAGCGATCATTATTATACATCGCTGTTCCATAATTGAACGGTGATGAAGATAACCTTTTTGTCAAGCTGAGTGAGTGCCTCGCGTTAAAAGATATCCCAGATATGGGTTCATCGTTGTGTGCTTATGTTCATTTGCATACGCTTTGTGTGTGTGTGTATTTATATATATATATATATATATATATATATATATATATATATATATATATATATATAAATCCTCATCTCTTACGCCTATTGACCCAAAGGGACCTTGTTGGATTTCGCCAGTCGTCTCTTTCTTGATCTTTTAATTCAATACTTCTCCATTCAT
>NC_090733.1:137769912-137772412 GCF_036898095.1 Palaemon carinicauda | reverse complement strand
TTTAGATATCTATATAGATAGATAGACAGAGTGACGAACTAAGAATGTCTGCGGGTGTGGACTGGCATAGAAAGACCATAAAACAGACGTGATTGGAAGTATATGTCTGAGTCTGAGGCCTTTGTTCTGCAATTGAATTATAACGGCTGATGATGATGAGAAGATACATACATACATACAACAAAGTACAGTATATTATCCTATTCTTATACATAAATATATGAGCCTTTCTTAAAGAAATATATTAAACTGCTAGACTACAGTTAGAAGAAATAAACACATGTATACAAACAAACAAACGAACGTTCATACTGGGTAAGCAGATTTGCGTATATAAGGCCAACAACACCTTGCACAGAGAGGGACCTCCAGAAGGTGGTAATATGAACCACGAATTAAGAGCGATATTTATGACAACAGGAGAAACACAAGGTTTCGAAACACCGCCACCCCTCTTCCTAATCGGGTCGTTGAATCGGTAGAACTTCAAAAGTTCAAAGTTGCAGCAAATGTTTTAGGTTGAACAGGTTGACATAAGTCTTTTTAGAGTTTATAAATCAAATATCTGTTTTAATGTTGTTACTGTTTTTAGAATGATTTATTGTTAATTTGTTCTCATCATTTATTCATTTCCTTATTTTCTTTCCTCACTGGGCTATTTTTCCCTATTGGAGCCCTTGGGTTTATAGCATCTTGCTTTTCCAACTAAAGTTGTAGCTTGGATAATAATAATAATAATAATAATAATAATAATAATAATAATAATAATAATAATCTGCTATTTCAAATCTGTGAGAAGGTGCACTGTTAAGAATTTACATTAAAAAAAAAAACGGTAAAAATTCTGGGATAAATGTTGTCAGGCAATTACCGTTTTAAAAACGGATATAATGACGTAACGGAGTGATATTACGGTCACAATCCTGTAAAAGATAATAACAAAGTAAGGTAAAATTACGGTCGCCTGTATTTTACTGAAATACAGCTAATAACAGTATATTTTTACGGAGAATTTCCGATTGAAATTACGGTTTTTTTAACAGTATGTTCTCAATTTTGTTGTTGGTCGAAGCAGGTTACATTATGTATAGCTGAAGCGAAGCCCTCTCCTCTAAAAGCAATTTCAAACGAAATGTTGTTGTTCTTAAAATATCTTATTTCAATTGTTCGTTACTTATCTTATAGTTTATTTATTTCCTTGTTTCCTTTCCCCACTGGGCTATTTTTCCCTGTTGAAGCTACTGGGCTTATAGCATCTTGCATATCCAACTAGGGTTAGAGCTTAGCTTGTAGTAGTAGTAGTAGTAGTAGTAGTAGTAGTAGTAGTAGTAGTAGTAGTAGTAGTAGTAGTAGTAATAATAATAAAGTTTAATTCAGCATATGCTATATACAAGGAGACTTCTTAAAGTTTAGGAAATTACTTAAATAAAATCACAAAAGCTTGCAAAAGAGACAATAGCAATTTCACCCTAAAGCATAAAAGCAACACTCAAAAGGTAACACAGTTTAAAACAAAAAATTATTTTAATGCTGTTATTGTTCTTAAAATAATTTATTTATACTAGTTTCCTTTCCTAACTGGGCTAGTTTCCCTGTGCTTATAGCATCCTCCTTTTCCAACTAGGGTTGTAGCTTAGCAAGTGATATAATGATAATATGAGGTTTCTAAAGTCTAAAATTTCTCACATCCGATATGAAAAATGAAAACAAAACTGATCCTATAAACAATTTTTATAACTATGATCTTCATAAATGTAAACAAGATAAGAGATATCGTAAGTCTATGAGTTCTCTTATCCTGTATGAAAAATAAAAAGACAACTGATTGCCATAAACAATTTTTGTTATAGCCTTACTGTAGAGCCACGAACAAAATCCATTAAAGAGAGAGAGAGAGAGAGAGAGAGAGAGAGAGAGAGAGAGAGAGAGAGAGAGAGAGAGAGAGAGAGAGAGAGAGAGAGAGAGAAGATCCAACGGAATTTCCAAAAAATGCATTTTGGCCCCCCGAGCCATAAATGCCTATTACGCGCACTTGTCATGCAGACTTAGCTTCAATAACGACCGCTCATTGAAATTCAAATGAATAACTTCAACATCTATTTGAGCCCGGTGACACCACCCGAGTGATACTGTCATTATATTTTTTCCCTCTTTAAAGTCTCTAGGCTGGATAATAATGCTGAGGGGTACATAGGCATCATTGGGACTGTATTCTTTCGTCTGTTTGTTGCTTGAGAGAACTAACGCTTAGGAAAGATGCTATTTTCAATTCTTAATGCAATTAGATAATTTCGTATATGTTACATAGTATTGTTCGTTTTTATTCCATTTACCCCTTTCTAAGTTAGCATAGTATTGTCGTTCTTTATTCCATTTACTCCTTTCGAAATTAGGATACCTTAACGTCATTAAAGGATTTGAGTATTGCCACGATCAGGAAAGCTGTACTATAATCAATTCTTTTTAGTAAGGCAGATTTGCACCGACTCGCAGGGGTGCC
>NC_090733.1:137747412-137764912 GCF_036898095.1 Palaemon carinicauda | reverse complement strand
AATACACCATTTACTATTATTATTATTATTATTATTACTACTAGATAAGCTACAACCCTAGATGGATAAGTAAGATGCTATAAGCCAAAGGGCTCTAACAGAGAAAAATAGCCCAGTGAGGAAAGGATATAAGGAAATAAATAAAAGATAGTAGTAATGAACAATTAAAATAAAATATTCAAAAAAAAAAATAACATTAAAACACATATTTCATATGTAAACTATAAAAAGACACGAATAAGTGATAACCTAGTGATTAAGAAAACCGATAAAAATGTAAAGGAACAAATAAATTAAGGAAATTCATTAGTCTGCCACGCTGGATTCCTTTTGACGCTCTAACAAAAACACCGCATTCCTTTCCTACGTCATAAACAAACAAGCAAGCAAAACATGAAGGTAATTAGCCCCGTGGTTAGAGAGAGAGAGAGAGAGAGAGAGAGAGAGAGAGAGAGAGAGCGCTGTCAAGCTTGACTGCAATATGAATGAAGTACTCTCTCTCTCTCTCTCTCTCTCTCTCTCTCTCTCTCTCTCTCTCTCTATATATATATATATATATATATATGTATATATATATATATATATATATATATATATATATATATATATATATATATATTTATATTTATACATATATATATATATTTATATATATAAATATATATATATACATATATATATGCATTTATATATATATAAATATATATGTATATATAGATATATATATATATACACATACATACATATATACACACACGGTCACGCTTACCGGCATTGCCAGGTAGGGTTGAGAGGAGTAGTCATACCCTTGTGAGAGGGGTAGTAGTTAGGAGAGGGGGAGAAGGTGGGTGGGGTTGAATCTATGTGTATGTGTGTGCATATCTGTCAAAACATTTAACCAGTGTACACTAGTATGAAAATACATGTAATTCGTTTGCCACAGAACATCCGCTATGCATATGTGGGTCAAGGATTCGGTTGATGTTATATTCACTAAAGTATATGGTTAATTTAACAATAATGATAGATATGAAAAATATAATGTTTATGTTGACATATAACATCAATTAGATAGAGCTATGGATCGGGAGAATAAATTTAATTTCATTGATGTTTATAATTTAACTTAGCCAGACTAGGTTAAAAGTAAAATTTGAAAACCAAATCGCCTGAAATTACATATAATAATCAGGCTATATATCAGTTTAGTGAAATCAGTGTTACTGTATGGATATAAGTTGTGGTATGGCAATGAAACAATATTCAACAGATTTAGTAGATTTGAGAACAAAGCCTACGGAAGAATATTGGGAGTTAAATGGCAGGACAGGATTAGAAATGGAAGTATAAGAGAGATTACTCGAGTGACATATGTGGAAGAGATCATGATGAGGGATAGATGGAGATGGTTTGGGCATGCTCTTCGCACTCCCCAAAAGAGATTAGTTCACCAAACTTTCAACTGGGCTCCACAAGGCACTAGAAGAGTTGGAAGACCCAGGCCTACATGGCTGAGGACTACGAAGCGTGAAGTAGACGATGCATGGCGAAATATTGATTCAAAAGCTCAAGATAGAGACGACTGGTGAAATCTAACCGAGGCCACTTGCGTTAATAAGCGTAAGGAAGAGATGGAGATGATGATGATGTTCATAATAAGACGACAAATACACTGTAAATCAAAATCTTGTCTTTATACAATCATGTAAAGAAATCGGTCAATAGTTTCATCACAAAAACAATTCGATATTCAGAGTAATTCACAGTAAATAAACCTATTGATCTGAAGTAAACGAGATAAGAATAGGTACTTAAATTACCACAGCAATAAATAGTTCAATGCCACTTTCAAGGTGTATTTTTCTTCCACTAAATACGTCCAAGAGAGTAATTTATACTTCCTGAGGGATTCGGCCGTTCTATCCTACTCCTCTTCTTCTTTTTCTTCTTCTTCTTCGAGGGAAAAGATGGGTAGAAAGAGGATAGTCGTTCTTCCAGAGCATCTGCTGTTAGTCGCTCTGTTGTTTAATCTATCTATACATCGCCACTTTATTCCAAGAGCTTGCCAGGTAAGACAATGCCCTTCTGTCTTGCTTAAAGGTTTAAAGGCCACTCATGAATGGCAGAGGCAGGAGACACTGATATTGCCCTATCAAACAGGGCAATGCCCTAGAGACTGACCATATATACATTATGATCATCGCCCAAGCCCCTCTCTACACAAGCTAGGACCAAGGAGGGCCAGGCAATGGCTCATGATGACTCAGCTGATAGATCTGTAGGCTCCCCCAAAACCCCCATCCTTAACTCACAAGGATGGTGAAGTTGCAGCGACCAACGAAACTAACGAGCTTGAGCGGGAGTCGAGGCCCCCTCCCCCTGTCTGCCGTTCACCAGACAGGGACGATACCACATTGGCCACCACAACCACCGTATTAAATGTTAAAGATTAAAGGTGTCTGGTTTCAGCAATAGTTTCATCAGAATATATGCTCATCAGAACGTCAGCAGGGCAAGCACAAAGCCCCACACTGTGTTGCCCAATCACAGTAGTGGCCTCCCCAGTAAACAGCTTAAAACTTATGGTACCGGGCTGGGATCAGTCTGCTGCCATGTGAATGCCAGGCGGACACGTTAGTCTGGTTTCAGTTCTAGTTTCATCAGAATAGATGCTCACCAGAACGTCAGCAAGGCAAGCACAAAGCGTGCCCAACCACAGCCGTGGCCTTCCCAATAAACAGCTTAAACTTACAGTCCCAAGTTGGGATCGATCTGCTGCCATGCGAATGCTAGGCGGACAAGTTACCACTGTACTAGCCAGGAGGAGAATAATAATCCACTGGCTGAACAATGAACTTCCAGCCATTCTTTATCAGTGTATAACAGTTGAAACAGCAAACTCTCTTCTTAAATTCATGCTTGTGAACACCAAGATCATATGGACCTAAAACCTTTATTATACTTAGTTTCAACTGACAAGCTGCATATACTGGTGAACAATTTCACATTTAAAGCAAAAACCTACTGGTAAGACTGTTTTAATACTTTTACTGATAGAGAAATTAATGGACAGTGTAACTAATTTGCGGGAACGAATTCTTAAAGCGAAATAAAATTCATCCAAATTATCAATGTTGAGAGAAATGGATTCACCATTTCGAGCATTGTAATAAAAAAGGATAAAGATTCCTAAAAACTACTGACATCCAGACATAAAGGAGAGGATACTGCCCTACAGACTAATCCTATACAACTATGATCAGCACCCAAGCCCCATACACCAACCTAGATCCAAAGAGGATCTCTTGCTTGAGGGTACACTCGGGCACACTGTCCTATCTCATTTCTCTTTCTATTGTTTTGTTAAAGTTTTTATAGCTTATATAGATCTTTATTCTAATGTTGATACTCTTCAACTATTTTATTTTTCCTTGTTTCCTTTCTTCACTGGGCTATTTTCCCGGTTGGAGCCCCTGGGCTTATAGCATCCTGCTTTTCCAGCTAGGGTTGTAGCTTAGCTAATAATAATAATAATTATTATTATTATTATTATTTCCTTTCCTCACAAGGCTATTTTCCCAGTTGGAGCCCCTGGGCTCATAGCATCCTGCTTTTCCAAATAGGGCTGTAGCTTAGCTAATAATAATAATAATAATAATAATAATAATAATAATGATGATGGCTGCTGATGACTCAGTAGGTAGACCTATAGGCTCCCCCAAAATACCACCTTCCCAAGCTCACAAGAATGGTGAGGTTGCAGGCACTACTAGAAGCTATAGAGCTTAGCCGTGTCTCGCACTCCCGTCCATGATATTGCCAGGCAGGGACGTTTTCCATAAGAATACTAGGCAAGAATGTCTATTCAAAATACCAGTTTCTTATAACAAATTGTCTTACATTATTACAGTATATTATTAAAAAAGTTATCTATCACACTGACCATTTTATTAATATTTTCTTTTTTTTAAATTCTAGAATTCATTGTTTCTAATTTGACGTCTTGATACTTTAATCCTTAATGTATCAAGCAATATCATTATTAGAGATTTAAATAACTCGACCAATAAAGTGAAAAACTAGCTGTAATTACTATAAAAGAAAAAATACGCGATGCCTCTATTTTAGGGCTGTTGCTTATCTCCATATTACACCTGTTTTGTTCATAGCAATAACTTTTATAGCTACTTTCTATGTATGTATGTAAATATAAATAAATAAATAAATATTTATATACATATATATATACTGTTTATATATATGTAAATATATAGTTCATTACATACATAGGTAATCATTTATAATATATATGTGTATATATACATATATATATATATATATATATATATATATATATATATACATATATATATATATATATATATATATATATATAGAGAGAGAGAGAGAGAGAGAGAGAGAGAGAGAGAGAGAGAGAGAGAGAGAATATATATATGTATGCATATATATCCTACAAATCCAAAGCATTATACTCTATCGTCTCTAATTCCTCGAAGTTTGTCATCCGCTCTAATGGCCATGAAGAATTGCATCCAAGCCACGATCTGTGAAAGGAACCACGAAAACACTGGGAGCGGAGATGATAATGGGGGGGGGGGGGGTGTAAAAACTCGAGAATAAAAACTTTGAAAAATAATATATAGGAAAAAAAAATAGATAAAAAGACATCTTAGGATAAACTTCAAAATAGCAAAGTCATGCAACTCTTAGTGAGTTTGAGTTTCAAAACGCATGACTTTAAGATGGTAAGTTTTGAATCGATAATTTTCCATACTTCTTATTTTTTTTTTTTTTTGCTTTACGGTGCTGACACTGATAATGGGCGATTGCATGCAACAGAATTGTTTATGTTTGTTTATATGATTTCATGTAATATCTGATGTAAATTGCTTTTTAAAGAGCCTTTGGTAAATTATTTCTAAAGGGTCATCATTTTGATTTTCACGTCGATTTTTTTATATACAAATTATAAAAATTACCAATTCAAACGAAAACGTGAAGGAAATATATATATATATATATATATATATATATATATATATATATATAACATACATACATATATATATATATATATATATATATATATATAACATACATACATATATATATACACACACATATATATACATACATACATATATATATATATATATATATATATATATATATATATATGTGTATATGTGTACATACCTACATATATACATATAAATATGTAGGCTATATATGTGCATGCACGCGTGCATAAACTATCGTATGTATTTATGGATGGTTGGAAGACATATTTATATGTGTATGCGTTATGTGCGCGTGCCTTAACTACCCTATTTATTTACGGATGGTTAGAAGTAAAATCACTATTTCAATATACATATTTTGTAGTTTTAAAAGAATAATTAATCATCCTTCAGACATTAAAATCATATGAACGATCCATCTGTTATTACTTTATAATAATGATCAGCCCCTAAGCCTCTTTCGACCCCAGCTAGGACCAAGGAGGGCCAGGCAATGGTTGCTGATGACTCAGCAGGTAGATCTACAGGCTTCCCTGAACCCCTTATCCTTAGCTCACAATGATGATCAGGTTGCAGACGCTAAAGAAACTATCGAACTTGAGCGGGACTGGAACCCCAGTCCGGCAGATTTCCAGACAGGGATGTTTCCAATAGGCCACCATAAATCGATTTTTTTTTTTACTCTTATAGTGATTGATATTTAGATAACAGTAATTAAAATTATAACTGTCTACACTATTTCCCGATAATTATTTTTTTTTCTTGATTGTGAGATATAATGAGCAGGGGTCATTGAACTATATTGTGTCAACTATCTATGACGTCACGCCGGATGTCTGTTTCCCTTTTGGCTTTAACTTAGTATTTAAGTAACGTTTCGCGTGTGTAGGTTGCTGACCGCTACTACTTGTTGCAAAAGGACCGCCAGCAAAACCAGAAATTTCAGCTACAGAGTTGATGGAAAGCTTAAAGGTTTGAAGGTTTAAATGCCACTCATGTATGGCAGAGGCAAGGAACATTGACACTGCCCTAGCAAGCAGGATAAGCAAAATGACTGCCAATAAAATCAGAAATTTCAGCTACAGATTTGATGAAAAAAAAAAAAAAAACTTATTGAAGGTTTGAAGATTTAAAGGCCACTCATGAATGGCAGAAGTACGGAACAGTGACATTGTTCTAGCAAGCAGGACGATGCCCTAGAGACTGACCATATTACATATAATCAAAGCCCAGGCCACCTCTCCACCCAAGCTAGGACCAAGGAGGGCAAGGCAATGGCTGCTGATGACTCAGCAGGTAGACCTGTAGGCTCCCCCGCCCCGAACACCCCCATCCTTAGCTCTCAAGGATGGTGAGGTTGCAGCAACGAAAGAAACTAAAGAGTTTGAGCGGGACTCGAACCCCAGTCTGGCGATCATCATGCAAGGACGCTACCACCAGGCCACCACAACCCTAAATACTTCAAAATTCTTACGGGAAATTTAATATATGTATAAAGAAAAAAAAATCAACTTTCTAGTAATTATTTTAATTGAGAGTTCAGTATTGCAAAGCCTCAACAAAATGGACACAACTCTAAAAAAAAAAAAATTCTGCAAAAAGAAACACCTGTTTCTCCCTTGTTCCTAAACATTATTGAAAATGTTATTCTTGAGAATTATTTAATTATTTGCATTTTGAAAAATTTCATCTAAGACATAAAAATAAATATTTTTTTTCTATAGCTATACTCGACACTAATAACAGGTTGGTTTAGACGAAAATCTACCAACTTCACCAATCTGCGTTGGCCAAAGTAGTGTAGAAATCTGGCCAAACCCCAGGCATGTTGTTGTTAATGTTGTTATTATTACTTGGTAAGCTACAACCGTAGATGAAAAAGCAGGATGCTATAAGCCCAGGGGACCCCAACAGGGAAAATATCCCAGTGAGGAATGGAAACAAGGAAAAATAGAATATTTTAAGAGCAGTAACAATATTAAAATATATATTTCCTATATTGACTATAAAAACTTTAACAAAACAAAAGGAAGAGAAGTAGATAGAATAGTGTGCCCAATTGTACCCTCAAGCAAGAGAACTCTAGACAGTGAAAGACCATGGTACTAAGGCGATGGCACTATCCAAGACAACAATGGTTTGATTTTGGAATGTCCTCCTAGAAGAGCGGCATACATAGCTAAAGAGTCTCATTTGCCCCTGCCAAGAGGAAAGTAGCTACTGAACAATCACAGTGTAGTAATTTACCCCATGGGTGAAGAATAATCGTTTGGTAATCTCAGTGTTGTCAGGTATATGAGGACAAAGGAGAATCTGTAAAGAATGGGCCAGACTATTTGATGTATGTGTAGGCAAAAGGAAAGTGAGCCGAAACCAGAGAGAAGGATCCAATGTAGTACTGTCTGGCCAGTCAAAGGAACCCATAACTCTCTAGTAGCGGTAGTATCTCAACGGGATGATTAAAATCGTCGTAGATTGACTCATGATAATAAAAGTTCTAACCAATTTATGATATCTTTTTGAAGATTTATCAAATCTATAAGTTTCCAAATGATCCCGAGATTTTTAAATATAAGACGACAGAAACCAGTCCTACAAAATGACCTTACAGATTAAACAAAGAACTTCTTTGGTGGGAGAGAAGAATGATTAGCCCTCCTTGTCTCTCAATCAATTGTCGCCTCGTTACCGGACTCCTTAATGACCGGCCTACACGTCAAGTTCCCAATCGCTTTAATGAGTCGTTTGTTCTTCAACTATGGCTAAGGAAAGGAAGTTGTCTCCCTTCCCTGGGAGATTCAGCTATCTCGGGGGAGGGGGGGGGGGAGGGGGGAAGAATGGGAAACATATCTTGCAGAGAAAAGAAAAAGGAAACAGGTATATATATATATATATATATATATATATATATATATACACACATATATATATATATATATATATATATATGTATATATGAGTGTGTGTATAATTATATATATATATATATATATATATATATATATATATATATATATATATATATATATATTATATATATTATATATATATATTTATATACAGTATATCTATATCTATATATATATGCATATATCTATTCTATGCAGCGATAAATCATGTCAAGTTGTGTGGACAAACACATCTACTTTAGATCATTATAAGTCTGCATTGCTAATTAACCATAGTACATCAGTTACATTACCCAAGTTTCACGTTGGCAACTCAAAAGTAATATTGAACAATTGCGTTTAAAATTAATGCAATCATTTATATTTCCATTAAGGGGAGCATAATATGGATAAAAAGAATGAAAAATATGAAAAATATAACGCGATAATTCTTGAATCTCTTCAGCAATTGGACACTGACAACTTTGTTTAGTCCACCCGGCAATCAGGAATATAATGCTAAAGAAAACATAGTTTGGATTTACTTCTTGCCTAAACTATGGTAAAACTTATTAGCAATCAAATTGTTATTGAAGTTAACTATTATGCAGTTATAACCTGAGCTACATGCACCTGTCCTCTTTTAAGCTTCCTTAGAGTAAATGAGCTATATAATAATTGCAAAACTTATTTACATAAATATAACCTGCTTGTAAGTAAAGGATTATAGTCTGAAACAATTCTTCTTAATGCACTGTAATTGTTCAGAGGCCTATTTCCACTTTGTTAGGGTAGAAGAGACTCTTTAGCTATAGTAAGCAGCTCTTCTAGGAGGACACTCCAAAATCAAACCATTGCTTCTAATCTTGGGTAGTGCCATAGCCTCTGTACCATGGTCTTTCACCGTCTTGGGTTAGAGTTCTCTTGCCTGAGAGTAAACTCAGGCACACTGTTTTATCTTATATCTTATTTCTCTTCCTATTGTTTGGTTAAACTTTTTATAGTTTATAAAGTGATATTTATTTTAATATTGTTGCTCTTCTTGAAATATTTTATTTTTCCTTATTTCCCTTCCTTACTGAGCTACTTTCCCTGTTGGAGCCCCTGGGCTTATAGCATCCTGCTTTTCCAACTAGGGTTGTAGCTCAGTAAGTAATAATAATAATAATAAAATGTGATAATTATTATTGTTATCATTACTACTACTACTACTACTACTAATAATAATAATATAATAATAATAATAATAATAATAATAATCTAAAACAAAACATAGCTCTTCAGAAGTAACTAGGACAATCTAACATAAGTGAAGTCAAGATCAAAATCATTGAATAGAGATCTAATCTCCGACTCAACATTTGCCTTACACGGTATATTTGTTCTAATCTGAAGGTCAAACTGTTTACTGCTTTGCTTAGGGCAGTATTAAGTACCGGATGGGGTGGGGAGGAGGGAAGAGGGACAGCACAGTTTGAGCTCAAAGCACGATATTCCTGTAATGAAGGCCACAGCAAACTCCCATATATAGATATGTCATTGCTTTCGATTTCGATAACCAATTTCCCCCCACATAACGTAAGTTTCCTTTTGATGTCTATATAAATCCGGGTTGGACACAGGCTTATAAGGCTTAGCATAGGAAGGCTTCTTCCACCCCAACCCCCTGGAATCAAGCAACCATCCATTCCCCTTCCATACCCCCTACAGCAAGAGACCATATACACCCCTTCCCCTACAGCAGTGGTTCCCAAACTGGGGGGCGCGCCCCACTAAAGGGGCGTGAGGACGATACAATGGGGGCGTGAAGTCATCTGCTAGAAATTACTTGTTTAATAGAATAATAAAATCATTAAAAGAACAAATATCTGTCATTACATACATGCAGCCATCTCACTAAATTTGACCAGAAATTGTGCCTTAGTCTCATAAGTATTTCCAAATATTATATGCCATGTTTTCAAAATATCTATTCTTAAAATTACAACTCAATTTTGCAAGTTTGCTAATGTTCAAACTTTTTTTCGCGCACTTTGAACCAAATGTTTCGTTTTTAGTTACTAGAATGTACTATTATTTGTTTGAGTGGCTTTCATTATTAAAATGTAATACAAACAGAAATCTGTTTTCCTGTACAATGCTAAGAAATAAATGTGAGAATCATTTCATATATAAAAAAAAAAGAGAGGAGTGGGGGCGTACGGGTCTACTGGAAGCAAAAAGAGGGCGTCAGGTAAGATAGTTTGGGAACCACTGCCCTACAGTAACAGACTATTCCCTTCCCTGTCCCTATCCATGCCCCTAAAGTACCTATCAAGAGTAATACAGCCCATACCCACACCAACATCACTTTTCAGTGTAAGGGGTATTTTTCATAAATTCACAAATTTAAAGGGCCTCATAGTATATTAATTAAAATAGCCAAAAGAAAGTTTTAAAAAAATATAGCAATTAATTTTCAAATTATTTAAAGTAGAAATTTCACACGAAACATATTTCTTTGAAAAACAAATGTAACTCGTTATGTAACAAAACGAAGTCAATAAGAATGATGCATCTGACTGCAGTGATTTACTCTAGGGCCTATACGCACCCCGTACCCCTAGACAAACAAGGCCCCTCAGCAGCATATCCCATCCCATCCCTCCCCCTTCAGGAGGACCTGTGCTTTACAATGTGTTGTGGTAATCAGCATCAGTTTGAGAGAGGTCATATTTCTCCAAAGGGCTTTGGCTCGAGATCCCTCGGTTTGCCAACGAACTCAAGAGGGAATCGAAGTAAAGGGAGTTCTCTCGTCTTGCAGGGCAAGAGCACCACTGATACCTTAGATACACAGCTCAGATTGTTGTAATATGTCATCATCTCCCTCTTCCTTTGCTCCGTGCTTGATCCCCTTCCATCCATTTCTCTCGATCCGCATTCTCCTCCTATTCCTCCTTTCCTAGTTCTCGGACAATCGAGGCTAAGATTAATGCTAAGTATCAGATGATGAGAAAGGTAAATCATTCATCTATTTCAGTCAAAGGACAACACACTCCCCCGTGGATATACATTCGCGGACAAGTATTAAAATGAATTACTTTCAAAGGGTTGTGTTTGGTGCACCATTAAAGTAACATGCACATACACATTACACACGCACTCACATTTCATATTATTATTATTATTATTACTTACTAAGCTACAACCCTAGTTGGAAAAGCAGTATGCTATAAGCCCAGGGGCTCCAACAGGGAAAATAGCTCAGTGCGGAAAGGAAAAAAGGAAAATAAAATATTCTAAGAAGAGTAACAACAATAAATATCTCCTATATAAACTATAAAAACTTTAACAAAACAAGAGGAAGAGAAATAAGATAGGAGAGTGTGCTCGAGTGTACCCTCAAGCAAGAGAACTCTAACCCAAGACAGTGAAAGGCCATGGTACAGAGGCTATGGCACTACCCAAGACTAGAGAACAGTGGTTTGATTTTGGATTTTGGAGTGTCCTTCTCCTAGAAGAGCTGCTTACCATAGCTAAAGAGTCTCTTCTACCCTTACCATGAGGAAAGTGGCACTGAACAATTACAGTGCAGTAACCCCTTGGGTGATGAAGAATTGTTTGGTAATCTGTGTTGTCAGGTGTATGAGGATAGAGGAGAATATGTAAAGAATATGCCAGACTATTCAGTGTGTATGTAGGCAAAGGGAAAATGAACCGTAACCAGAGAGGAGGATCCAATGTAGTACTGTCTGGCCAATCAAAAGACCCCATAACTCTCTAGCGGTAGTATCTCATATATATATATATATATATATATATATATATATATATATATATCACTAACACACACACACACACACACACATATATATATATATATATATATATATATATATAAATATATATAGACACTTTCTCATTATATAAGAGAAATATTTATTCACTTAAGCCACGAGACCTGTCATTTATACCTGGAAAGTCATTAAGGAAGCGAAAACAGAGGTCCCTTAGAAGGCTAAAAAGTAAGTGCAACTAGGGGAGGAAAGGACGCAACAAAAATTCAGCGGAACCGACGTCTTGCTGAGGAATTCCTTTAGCACAAGAAACACATGAAAAATCTGGAATAACAAAATGAACATGTAACAAGAGGAAATAGAATAACACCCCATAACAAGAGCAAAATGGGGACAACTATAAATAGTTTATAGAAATTTTAAAAAATTGACATGAGTGTAAAAGACGATTATAACGATGAGGGATAATGATTCGCGCGAAAAGGAATAACAATCGAGAGAGAGAGAGAGAGAGAGAGAGAGAGAGAGAGAGAGAGAGAGAGAGAGAGAGAGAGAGACTTCCTCCTACTCCTCCTCGTCTTTCAACGAGTGAATAGCATCTAGACCACACGCGAACAACTCTTGTGTAAAGCTGCTCACTCTCTTCTTTTACAGTTTTGAGTTTTGTATGCCGCTAACAAGCACAGAGAGGAGTTAACAAGGCCATTGCAGGACGGCCTGTGCTCGCTCTCTCTCTCTCTCTCTCTCTCTCTCTCTCTCTCTCTCTCTCTCTCTCTCTCTTCCTACACAAAGGGCCGAGGCCGGAGGCTATCGAGCAACCAACGCTCTAATTGGCACACTTGCTAAATTAGCCTCCACGCCACTGTAATACTTGAATGATGGTTTGTGCAGAAGCATTCCTGGACTCCATGGAAGAGCTAATGACTGGATATTCAGTAGACCTGGGCGACTCTGACGATGACATTGTGATGGGAGGGCGTTTGAAGTTGGATAAACCCTATTAGGAGTCTACGGAGAGGGAAATAAACCGTGACATGATCTCGCAAATGGACGTGGTTCTCGTTTAAGTTTGTCTGGGGATTTATTGCGACACAAAGGACACTTCCTTTCACAATGATCTGTGCGGACGTGATATCACAGGTATATGAGCAAGGGATGTTGGGTCATATCCTTTTCATCTTTTTCTTATTTGAGATGTATTGGAGAACTTCACGATGTCAACTGATGTTAAAAGCGTAAAGGAGAGAAGAAATTATATGTACAGGGTTCTGGTAGCGTCCTTCCCTGGTGATCACCAGACTGGGGTTTGAGTCCCGTTCAAACTCGTTAGTTCCTTTGGTCGCTGCACCGTCACCATCCTTGTTGGAGAACTTCAACATGTCAACTGATGTTAAAAACGTAAAGGAGAAAAGATATTACACGTACAGGGTTGTGTTGGGCTGGTGGTAGCTTCCTTGCCTGGTGATCGCCAGACTGGGTTTCGAATCCCGCTCAAACTCGTTAGTTCCTTCGGTCACTGTAACCCCACCATCCTTATGATCTAAGGATGGGGAGTTTGTGAGAGCCTATAGGTCTATCTGCTGAGTCATCAGCAGCCATTGCCTGGCGCTGAGGAGTTGAATAAGAAATCATACTGTATATATACAGTATATATGATCAGTCTCTAGGGCATTGTCCTGCTTGCAAGGGCAATGTCACTATCCCTTGCTTCTGCCATTCAAGAGCAGCCTTTAAACCTTTACAGAACGCGAGGGAATTCTAAGGAATGGAATATGAATATATATATAAAAAGCACATAATTAATTCAGGACCTTGTTTTATGTCATTTCCTCTTTTATCGTATAATTGGACCTCAGGGGTGTTGAATACACTGCGCTCCATAAAAAAAAAAAAAGAAATGTATACACACTGGAAACTGAAAGAGAGAAAAAAAATTAGAAGGGTCGTTATGACTTTGTGTCGATGAAAGAAACTGTTGTTGGACAATACTAAAGAAGATCTCATCATGTTAATTGGCTGGGAGGGAATGAGAGGGGGGGGGGAGAAAAGGAGGGGGAGGGAGGGGGAGAGAGAAAGGGAGGGAGGGAGGGAGGTATGTGAGGGGTAGGTGAAGGTAGGGATTGAGGAGGGCTCTAACGCTAGGAGAAGATATTCATTCCTCTTCACACACTCAAATAAGTAAAAAAAAAAAAAAAATTGAAAAATAAGTCTGGTGTTTTCTAAGTAGAGAAAACTGGAAAAAGTGAACGGTACAGTTGAACGCAGGAGTTTCTGATCCACCTTGCTCTGAAGAGTATACACCCTGGCACACCCCTTCTGAACGGAGAGTGCGTATTTTTTTTTCTTTTTTTATTAAGTAGAGAAAACTGGAAAAAGTGAACGGTACAGTTGAACGCAGGAATTTCTGGTCCACCTCGCTCTGAGGAGTACACCCTCTCACACCCCTTCTGAGCGAAGAGTTCCTCCTTGTAGCCTCAACCAGCACTGATGCCAGCTTTCCATACATTCATCTCTTTAGTTACTCAGATACAGAATACAGGAAACGCGAAGAAATACTTGCTACTGTTAGGAAAACAAGAATATATTTATTGTTTTCCTGTAGAGAATGGAAATAGAAGGAAATTCTTCCACGCCAGAATAGGGGAAAAGGAAAAATTGAAGAAATGACCTTTCTTATGTTACAGGAAAGAGGCATATGTCCTTTTCCAATGACCAAAACCTAAATCACCTACCAGAAAAAAAAAAAAAACCACACACACACGTAAGCACACCTAAAGGCTACAAGTGTGCAAGAGCCCGTGCCTAGCCGTTAGGGCCAGGCAATCTGAAACAACAACAACAACAACAGGAAAGGACTGAATAGAATATAGTGAAAGGAGAAAACATAGGATATAACACACTTCTAAGTATGACACACTAAAAGAGTAAAGAAGGTTCCTCCTCCTCTTGAATTTTTTATAGTTTATATTGTATATGAAAGATCTATTTTAATGTTGTTACTGTTCTTAAAATATTTCATTTTAAATGTTCATTACTTCTTTTGTAGTTTATCTATTTCCACATTCCCTTTCCTCACTGGGCTATTTTCCCTGCTGGAGCGCTTGGGCTTATAGCATTCAGCTTTTCCACCTAGGGCTGTAGTTTGGTTAATAATAATAATAATAATAATAATAATAATAATAATAATAATAATAATAATTTTGTCATTGTTATTCGCCACTACAAACAGAATTAAGAGAAAAAGGAAGACAATGTTTTTGAAAAGACCCCTCTCTCTCTCTCTCTCTCTCTCTCTCTCTGTCTGCTAGGACTCCAGCCTTCCTTCTGCTTGCCTGCTGGGTATATTACCTGCTATCCAAGCCCGTCGAACCCTCACCTACTGAGTACAACCTCCGGGGGGCGCGAGCTCATTAGGGGGGCCGAAGAAAGGAAGGAAAAATAGAGTCCTACGTCGTCCAGCACCTAAGGGCAGCATCAAAAGACTAGATTCTATTGCGGATCAGTCGAACGTGAAATTCTGGCCCCGTTAATTAACTAACACTGAGGTCTTGGACTATACCTACTCCACCTCCACGTGTATTCTCTGGCCCCCCTCCCCCCTCTCATAAATCCCCACAACCCCCTTCATAACTACGTAATTATAACCCTTAAATTTCCTTGTATATACGACTTAATGTAGAAAAGTTTCGTTTCACCACAAGGCCTATCTAACCCTGATCCCCCCCCCCGGGGGTCAACTCCCTGATGATGATTATTATTATTATTATTATTATTATTATTATTAGCCAAGCTACAACACTAGTTGGAAAAGCAAGATGCTATAAGCCCAAGGGCTCCAACAAGGAAACATAGCCCAGTGAGGCAAGGAAATAAGGAAATAAATAAATGATGAGAACAAATTAACATTAAGTCATTCTAAAAACAGTAACAACGTCAAAACAGATATGTCATATATAAACTATAAAAAAGATAAATTGTAATAATTTAAATTGTAAATACAGTAGGTAAAATAGAAAAAAAAAAT
Organism: Palaemon carinicauda; assembly: GCF_036898095.1. NCBI lineage: Eukaryota > Metazoa > Arthropoda > Malacostraca > Decapoda > Palaemonidae > Palaemon > Palaemon carinicauda. The sequence continues at coordinate 137,749,182 of NC_090733.1, read as the reverse complement.
TTATGTAAATATGAAATAATGTATACATGTTATAAATTGTAAAATTGTAAATTTGAATTCCATAATGATGATTAAAAAAAACCAGTTCTTGTGGGGCCACCTGTATTTTTCCTTTCCTTATCCCCAATATATTTAGATAAATAGTAAAAAATTCAATTGTAAATACAGTATATGTAAAATGAAAAAAAAAAAATATTTATGTAAATATACTATGATATATATGTTATAAACTGTAAGATTGTAAATGTGTATTTCATAATACAAGATTAAAAAAATACAGTTCTTGTGGGGCCCCCTGTATCATTCCTTTCCATGTCTCGGCATTTTTTAAAACTGTGATAATGACTTATTCGTGATCGTCTGTCTCTGGAATGCAATGGATGGAGGAAAAGGTAAGTAACTGGCTTATATAAACATGGGAGAAGCAAAGAACGAGAAAAGGCACTGAAGGAAAAACGAGAGGTCTTGGTAAGTGAGAAGGCCGTATCCTAGAGAGAGGGGAAACGGCCTGAGATCACACAAAGGCCTTATGACCGGGGAACAGAGGGGAGAGGGGTGAAACGTTAGTTGGAAGAAATAATGGGAGGGATATGAAACAAAAAAGAAAAGAAAAACTACCCTTTTGTTAAACAACAGATGGGAAAGAGATAGAAAAGAAAACACAGGAGAGATACACACTAAGCGACTGTCCCTTGCGGCTTAAAAAAAAAAATAATTATATTATTCTTATTCTTATTATTATTATTATTATTACTTGCTAAGCTACAACCCTTATTGGAAAAGCAGGATGCTATAAGCCCGTGGCCCCCAACAAGGAAAATAGTCCAGTGAGGAAAGGAAACAAGGAAATATAAAATATTTTAAGAACAGTAACAACATCAATATAAATACATCCTATATAAACTATAAAAACTTTAACAAAACAAGAAAAAGAGAAATGAGATAGATTGCATAAAGTACACGAGAGCTTGTGGCGAAAGAATTCTGAATGGAACTTAAAGAAAAGTGAAAATGGAGGATGGGAAAATCTAAACAGATGATTGATTGATTGATTTGAAGTTTTCTGGCATCCTGACATCTAAGGTCATTGACACCGATATCATTTTTTTATATAAAAATTAAAAGAATATTCAATTAAAACCATAAAATTTGAATGTCATTATACAAGTTAAATAGTTAACATTAAAACACGGTGGGAAACTTCGTTAATAATAATAAAAAAAAAAATCTCAGAGGATAAACTCAAATTCAAACCTAACTTTTAATAGACAGAGTTTGAGATTTTTATGAAATTCCCAAGAAAGCGAAAGAAGATTATATCATTTATCAAAAGAAAACGAATGATAGCGTTTTGAATAATGAAAAATTTATTTTAACCACGTTACTGATCTTAAGATAGTTTATAATCTTTATTCATTACTTCTCATATAGTAGGCGTCTTGGGCTTATAGTATTCTGCTGTTCCAACTGGGTTTGTAGCTTAGATGATAATAATAATAATAATAATAATAATAATAATAATGATAATAATAATAATAAAAACAATAATAAATAAAAGCTCATAACTAGAGAATAAAATCTTATTGGAAAGGTCCATGCCTGGTGATCGCCAGAGTGGGGCTCGAGTCCCGCTCAGACTAGTTAGTTCCTTTGGTGGCTGCAACCTTACCTTCACTGTGAGCTAAGGATGGGGGTTTTGAGGAGGTCTACCTACTGAGTCATCAGCAGCTATTGCCTGGCCCTATCTATTCCTAGCTTGATTGGACAAGG
>NC_090733.1:137728815-137733815 GCF_036898095.1 Palaemon carinicauda | reverse complement strand
TCTTAGCTGTGGAGGAGGAGTACCCCTCCTTCTTCTAGAGCCGCTCGATAGTCTCCAGGCGTGAAGGCGAAGAGAGAGAGGGTTGTCGTGGAACTTGAGGAAGTGCGGTTGACGCAGCAGGTCTGACCTGGCGGGCAGAGGCCAAGGTGGTTGGCTCGCCAGGTCTTTTAGATCCGCGAACCACTCTCTCTCCGGCCACCAGGGCGCTACCAAAGTAATCCTTAGGTTTTGGGAGGCTCTTACTCTGTTGAGTACCTGCCTTATCAGCGTGAAGGGGGGGAAAAGCGAACACGTCCAAGTTGTCCCACTTGTGCTGGAAGGCGTCTTCTAGGGCTGCTTTTTGGTCTGGCACCGGGGAGCAATAGACCGGTAGTTTGGCGTTGAGCTTTGTTGCAAAGAGGTCCATCACCGGGGAGCCCCAGCGTTGAATGATGAGTCTGGCTACTTCCGGGTGTAGGGACCACTCTGTCCCCACTATCTGACCCATTCTGCTGAGGCCGTCGGCTAGCACGTTTCTCTTCCCGGGGATGAACCTTGCTAGCAGTACCACCTGCTGCTCGTCCGCCCAATGCAGGATGCTTATGGTGAGGTCGCACAGTTCCTTCGATCTCATGCCCCCTTGCTTCTTTATGTAGGCTACCACCGTGGCGTTGTCGCACATTAACGCCACGGTGTTTCCCCTTAACCGACTTGCAAAGTGCAGACATGCCTTCTGGACTGCTTTTAGCTCTAGGACGTTGATGTGGAGATGCTTTTCGCTCTCCGACCAGGTACCGCTTGCTGTCTCCTCCCGAAGGTGGGCTCCCCACCCTTGGTTGGAGGCGTCTGTGAACAGGAGGTACTCGGGGGGACAGGACCCGAGGGGCATCCCCTTGAGGGAGTTCGACTGGCAGTGCCACCTTTCTAGGGCTGTTCTCGTGTCTGGAAGGATAGGAATCAACGCCTTCTGAGCGCCTGTCTGGGACCAGAGGCTCTTGAGGTTCCATTGCACGGGTCTGAGCCGCATCTTCCCTTGGGGAACCAGTTTCTCTAATGAGACCAGGTGACCTATCAGCCTCTGCCAGTCTTTCGCCCTCCTGGAATGTTCTGAAAGGAACGGCTGAATGATGTGATTGAGGTTCCGTATCCTGTCTTCCAAGGGGAAGACCTTCCCCGGCACGGTGTCCAACGTCATCCCCCAAGTATCCCATTCTGTTGGATGGTGTTAAGTTCGATTTTTCTAGATTGATTATGATTCCCAGATTCCTGCAGAACTGGAGGAGGTTTCTCCCTTGCTCCTCCAAGAGGGCCTTTGAGTTGGAAAGGAGCAACCAGTCGTCTAGGTATCTGATGAGACGGATACCTCGTTCGTGAGCCCACACTGAGACAGTCGCGAAGACCCTCGTGAACACTTGAGGGGCCGTCGACAGGCCGAAGCAAAGAGTCTTGAACTGCAGGATCTGGGAACCCCATTTTACCCGGAGGAACTTCCGACTCGACGGGTGGAGAGGGATCTGGAAGTATGCGTCCTTGAGGTTGACCGTCATCATGTAATCCTTCTCCCTCAAGGACATCAGGACGGATTTCGGGGTGTCCATCTTGAAGTCCGTCTTCTTGACGAACTTGTTGAGGGCTGACAGGTCTATCACGGGTCTCCACCCCCCCCCCCCCATGCTTTCTCCACCAGAAACAGGCGGCTGTAGAAGCCCGGGCCTGGGAGAAGGACTTCTTCCATGACCCCCTTCTCTAACATGGAGGAAATCTCTCCTTGAAGGGTGGCCCTTTTCATCGGGTCCCTGGGGGCCAACCATTCTGTCTGGCTGGCTGGAATCAGAGGGGGTGGGTCCGCTATGAAGGGGAGCCTGTAGCCTTCTTTCAGGATGGACACCGTCCAAGGATCCGCCCCTTGTGTTTTCCATGCTTGCCAATGAGGTCTGAGGCATCCCCCAACCCGAGGCTTGGGAGGGAGTAGGGGGCCTCTCCCTCTACCTTCTCCTAGAGGGGCGGCCTGATCTGCCTCTCTTTGAGGCGGAGTAACCCGACCTGAAGGAGCTGGCAGAAGCTGGAGCTCCTCTGCGGGAGGGCTGCGGAGTTGTTGTCCAGGAGGAGGAAGGGGCGTCCCTCCTCGAAGAGCTGGGGGCGGCCTGAGGAGTCACAGCGCTATCCGAGGCTGATCTCCTGTATGGCGGCCTTCTAGAAGACGCTTGCCTGGGGACGTTGGCCTCTCTCTTCTTGGACACCTTCTCCATTAGAACTTCCAGTTCCTTTAAAGGGAACAGAGACTCAACCCCAAGGGTAGGCTACGCACAGCTCGGGCCTCCCTATCCGGGATCTTCCTCGACAACTTAGAGAGAACTGTGTCATGTTTCCTAAGTACCCAGTTGTCCGTCAAGGCAAGCGCTTGGTACGCCAGAAACTTGAGAGTTTTCCCCCCGGAGGTGAGAATGTCCGTCAGGAGACTCTGCTGCTCTGGATCTTCGGGGTCGATGGAGACTTGCACGTTCACCAAAGTGGAGGCCCACCAGTCCAGCCATGAGGAGACGTTCACCAGGTCCCTCGACATCTCCTCCATCATGGCGGCTTCTGTAGGCGAGAAGGAAACCGGGGCTGAAGAGGCCCTTTCGTCCGAGCCGCCTTGTCCCAGGATGTCTAAGGCCGGGTCCACTTTAGAGGGGCCTGGGCGCCGCCCTTCAGGAATGTAAACTTTCCCTTGTGTCTTGAGGCCCTGGAGCAGTTTCGAGGCACTCTGGGACTTGGGGGCTTCCGCATTGCTGGCCACCAAGTTATCTATGTACTCTTGTCCCAGTACTAGGTCTGGGGCAAGAGGAAGGGCCAGGGAGGACTTCGGAAGGGCGTCGTGATGCGTGAATCTCAGGAGGCTTGACCTCCAGGAATTCACCTTAGGTGCCGAGGGTTCTGCGATCCCATGGAGCCTCCTGATGAGACCCACCACTTTTCTGTATGCGGAGTCCTCCGACGGGGGAGCTTTGCCTCCGTCAGCCGAGGCCTCGGCCTGGCGTGGGGGCGCCGGGTTGCTTGAACGGTAGACCGGTCGTCCTCCTCTTGGGTCCAGGGAGGCCGACCTGTAACCGTAGGGAGCTCCATAGGAGGGTGGGTCTCGCTGCAAGGCAGGTGCCACCGGCTCCGGGAGGGCCCTCGGTTGCCCCAAGGCTCTGGAAGCCGAAGTCACGGTCCCGGTGGGCTGACCCGACAACGGGAACCGATCCTTCTTGCTCGATGACCGCACCAGCTGGGCTGGTTCGGTCAGGCTGCCTTCAAAGAAGCGCGTTTCCCCCCGCTGGGCGGGGTGAACCGGAGGCCTCGAGGACTTATGCTTCTGAGCGAGGTCTTTCCTGCGTGGCAGGTCGAGCGGTTCTAGGCTGTGCGTAGGGAGCGGCAAGCTAGACGCTCGTTCACTGGAACGAGAGTCTGGAGAGTGGAGCCTCTTGGACTCTCCTGAAGGGACGTAGACCCAAGCGCCGCCGGGAGAGGCATCTCTCCTATACTTAAGTGAGTGGGATCGGGGGCGCTTCCTGCTATGTCGCGACCTTGACCTGGAGCGGGAACGATCGCTTTCGGACCGCTCCCTCTTCCCGCGCCGTTTCTCCCTGACTTCTCCCCGGAGGATGAATCTATCTCTGACGAGTCCGAGGGCGCCACGTTCCTCGTGTAACGGCTGCCCGCGTGATGCGTGGGGGAAGCTCTTCGCCATCGGACGTCCGAGATTGGATGCTGGAGGAAGTCATCGGTGACCGCTGTGGAGATCGTCGGCACCGAGTCCACTATATCTATGCCAGGGGCCAGGGGTCCAGGGTCACGTCCATTCTTAGCAGTGACCTCCCCGGTGTTTTCAGCAACTTCCACCCGAAGGCATCGCTACTCGAGGCGGCGAACTCTAGCGTGGCTGTCCTCTGGCGGGGGAGAGCCCGACGCACCGGCCCACGAGGGCGGGGGAGACTGAAATCACCACACTGCCCCATACGGGGTCTTCTGAGGACGCGTGGTCCCCTGCCACGAGGCCTGATTCACCAGAAGCACTACCGGACCCTCCATTATCTCTAGAGGGGCCTGCCCTTGGTTCTTCCCTCACACTGGGTTCACCGGGAAGAACGCTATGACTAATCACAACACTGGGGGCTTGCTGTTCTCCTCCTCTGCGAAGGAGACGGAGAAGACGAGGCTTCGTCGGACCGATCACTGGCCGACGGTAACGAAGAAACGCCACTAACTTTTCTGGGGGAACGCTTAGAAGACTTCTTCTTTTTTGGTACCGTACCGTACCCACTGTATATCATCCCAGCTAACGCACTCCGGACACGTGTCCGCAGTGGAGCAAACTTTCCCCCTACACGTGTAACAAGGAGAGTGAGGGTCTACTTCTGGTTTAGAGAGGAAAGCCCCACACGACTTTCCGGCTCTAGAACCAGGGCAACGTCGCACATGCTCCATCGTCCGCACACGAAAGGGCCAACACTAGCGAGTTATAAGTACACTGGGATATACACAGGGAGAACGCACTGTAACACTTGCGAATAACGCACTACGCAAGAAAAAACACAAGTCCCCACACTGGAAACACGTGGAACACAAACGCGCCAAAAGATCGAGAGAGCGAGAGAGTGAGATGTTTACAGCTCACGACTAAGAAACTTAATGACGATGCTGACCCAGAGAGGCAGTGACCTGCCCTAATCCTGCCCTCAGGGCGCATTCTCTGGCGGCGGGGGTAAACCTATATAGAGCGGGGTAAGGGGGGTAACGGCGGGAAAACCTTGGTCGAAATTGAGAGATCACAAGTGACTCCAAAGAAAAGTAGTTCTCGGTGAGTATTTGTGTCGGAACAAAAATATTTTAAGAACTGTAACAACATTAAAAATAAAAATTTCCTTTTATAAACAATAAAAACTTAAACAAAGCAAAAGGAAGAGAAACAAGATAGAACTGTGTGCCCGAGTGTACCCTCAAGCAAGAGAACTCTAACCCAAGACAGTGGAAGACCATGGTACAGAGGCTATGGCGCT
>NC_090733.1:137688815-137723815 GCF_036898095.1 Palaemon carinicauda | reverse complement strand
GAGCCCTTAGGCTTGTAACATTCTGCTCTTCCAGCTTAGCTAATAATAATAATAATAATAATAATAATAATAATAATAATAATAATAATATCTTAAGAGTTTCTCCTATACTTTCACAGAAAAAGGCATAGTATATATTCAAAGATGTATTTAAGTCATTTATGATAATATATATACCTGTGTACTATATATATATATATATATATATATATTGTCACAACTTGGGTGTTAGAATGTGAAATAAAAAAAAGTTGAAAATATAATTGCATACCGAATATCCAAGGTATAACAAAATTAAAAGTGAAGATAAGCAAGGGAAACGCATGTAACTGTGGTATGCTGGGAATGGGAAGTTGAAATAATATTTCAGTAACATAACATTAATTTAATTCAGTGCACAGTAAACATATACATATAAAGTAAACATAATACACACAAAATAATACACAAATATAAAGATAATATAACTGTCCTAATACTGGACAACACACTGGTGAGATAAGGGGATTACGAGGTACAGGTTACAAAATACTTAGCCGAAAAAACCGAACAGCAGAGAAGTTCACAAAAATGATACAAAGACGATAAACAATACAGGTGAGGGAGGCAGACTTGTAGCAGTGGGTAGCAGTAATGAGATGCCTGTGACTACCGATCCAGCTCAAACCCTGTATATATACAGGCCAGAAGCAGTCACGGCGTATCCTGATTGGCTTACGTTGAGGTGGGAGCAAGCAATCCCACTTGCGACTGCTAATTAGAAGACGTGACAAGTGCTCAAGCAATTAACAAACAACCTGCTTGCTGTACAGGGAAGGCAGGCGGGGGGAAGGAGAATGGTGGCCGTGACACCCCCCCCCCACCGAAGACCTCCGAAGTGGGACATGAAGGAGGTTAACCTGTTGGAGCATGAGATAAGGTGTCCGCAATGATGTTGTCTGATCCCTTGATGTGGTGAATTTCGAGATGGTATTCTTGAAGAGTAAGTGCCCAGCGAAGAATCTTCTGATTGGTTAGTTTAGATTTCTGGATGAAGGCTAACGGGTTGTGGTCGGTGAATATTTTGATTGGACATGAAGCAGACTGTAGGTAGCATTTGAACTTGTTAACGGCCAGAATCAGGGACAAGGCTTCCTTCTCGATGGTTGAGTAACCCACCTGGTGACTCTTCAATTTGGCAGAGAAGAAAGCCACAGGGTGCAGAATGGTGGAGGATGGATCTGGTTGCAACAGCACTGCCCCAACTCCAATTCCACTCGCGTCAACCAGCAGGTGGAAGGGCCGCTGATAATCAGGTACCTTAAGTACTGGTTCAGAAGCCAAGAAGTTCTTGATGTGGGTAAAGGACGTCTGGCACGCTGGAGTCCACTTGAAAGGCTGAGCAGGGCTAGTCAGAGTGGTGAGGGGTGCCGCCACAGTCGAGAAGTTGCTGCAGAATCGACGGTAATACCCCGCCATCCCGAGGAACCTCATCACCTCCTTTCGTGTCGTGGGTGTAGGGAAGGAAAGGATCGCCTCCACGTTGGCTTCTTTTGGGCGCACAGCACCGCTTCCCAAGTAGGTCACGGTGCCACGACCAAACACCGACTTCTGGAGGTTAATGACGAGTCCTGCGTCCTCCAACCGTTGGAACAGTCCTCTCAAACGCACCACGTGCTCGTTCCAGTTGGCGGCCGCCACCACCACCACATCGTCCAAGTAGGCATGAACTCCTGGTAGGTCTCGGATGACTGAGTTAATGAGTCTCTGGAATGTGGCAGGAGCATTAGTAAGTCCAAAAGCCATTACCTGATATTCATAGAGCCCAAATGAGGTAATAAAGGCAGAAAGGGCCTGGGCTCTTTGGGTTAACTGCACCTGATAATAACCCTTCAGTAAGTCTATTGTAGAAATGAAATAGGCATTTCCTACTGTATCTAGCAGTGTTTCAATGAGTGGCAATGGGTAGGCATCCCGGACAGTGACGTTGTTTAATTTACGGAAATCTGTACACATCCGGTAAGTTTGATTAGGTTTAGGAACCAAGATACAGGGTGAAGCCCAGGGAGACTGACTAGGTACGGCTAGATTATGATCAAGAAGATACTGTACTTCTTGTTTGAGGATTTCAGTCTTGACAGGGTTAAGGTGATAAGGACGTTGTCTAATGGGAGGTTGGTTTGGATCTTTTAATTGAATGTCATGTTTAAGAATATTGCAAGAGCCTGGATGTTCTGAGGTAATAGTTTGAAATTGTTTTAGCAAGTGAATTATCTGCTGTTCTTGACAAGGGTTAAGCCCACAAAAATACTCATCAGACTGAAGCAATAGTTCTTGATTCAATGAGGCACTGGTAGGCAAGGGAAAGTCAATGGATTGGGTGCCTTCGTTTTCCTCGGACAAAGTCACTGCCACAGGAGCTACATTATCATTAATGGTTACAAGAGTCACTGGCAAACTGCTGGTACCCTCCTCTGGTGGTCTGGAAAGGTAGGACTTTATCAGATTAATATGTACCAACTGCTGTTTTTTACGTCGGTCTGGGGTTTCAAGAACATAGTTAAGTGGTCCCAGCCGTTCTTTAATTTTATATGGCCCTAAAAACCTCTTTTGCATTGGGCTCCCTGTTATAGGTAGAAAAGCCAAAACCAAATCCCCTGGATTAAATGTTCAACTTTTCGTTTTCTTGTCATAATGGGCTTTATATTTGCCTTGGAGCCGGGACAAGTGGGACTTAGAAAACTTACGTACTTCCTGTAATTTACTTTGTAGATTTTTAACATATGCATTTACATTAGTGTGACTGTCTGACTGGGGCATGAACCACCGATCTTTCAATATTTTTAAGGGTCCCCTTATGGATCGCCCATATAACAACTCAAAAGGTGAGAAACCCATAGATTCGTGATTGGCTTCCCGAATAGAAAAAAGTAACCAATCTAAGTTAGTGTCCCAACTTGCTCCAGTCTCCAGGCAGTATTTTCGTAGCATGGATTTTAGGGTCTGGTGGTACCTTTCCAGACACCCCTGCGATTGTGGATGGTAGGCTGAGGAGACAACATGTTTGATTCCCAGTTCAGTAAGGACCTGTTGAAAGAGGGCACTCGTAAAGTTAGTACCTTGATCGGATTGGATCTGACAGGGGATTCCTTTAGAGGTGAACATAGATAACAAAGGTGCAATTACAGATTTGGCAGTGATGGATTGAAGGGGGAATGCCTCAGGATAACGGGTGGTCACATCGACTACAGTTAAAAGATATTCGTTTCCTTTTTTTGTCCTAGGTAGGGGGCCCACACAATCAATGATTATTTTATTGAAAGGGTCTTCTTTGATAGAAATTGTCTTGAGGGGAGCCTTGGGAATGTTTTGATTAGGCTTACCCGCTACCTGGCAAATGTGACAGGTCCGCACGAAACTGGAAATGTCCTTACACATCCCCGGCCAGTAAAAATGTTCCAATACTTTGAGATAAGTCTTCCTGATACCTAGATGTCCTGCAAAACCATCATGAGCTAATTTGATGACACTATTCCGAACCGATGTAGGAAGGACTATTTCATGGGTTTCTGACCAGGACTGCAATTTATTGTGGGTAGGTGGTCTGTATGCTCTCATTAAAACTCCATCTTCAAAATAAAAGCATGGAGTGGTGTCTATATCTGTTTTGTCGGTAGCTGTGTGAAGTACATGAGAAAGAGTGTGATCCTGCTGTTGTGCCTGAATGAGTTCTTCTTTGTTCATGGCCCTGTTTATCAGATCATCCTTCCCAAAGGATGGAGGAGTAGTAGGTAAAGATGGAGTTAAGGATGAAGAATTAGCGGAGGGAGCAGTTAAGACCTTACTTTGAGACCGGGTGACAGCACAGGCAGGGAAAAGGTGGGGAAGTCTTTCATCCAGATCATGTGTAGGACTAACAGGTAAAGGTTGGTCTACTGTCTTCACTGGAGGAACTGTTAGGGTACCTGCGAGATCATTACCTAGTAGAAACTGAATTCTGAGTACAGGCAAGGAGTCTTGACGTATGGCTACTTTAACAGGGGAGGATAGAAGGTCACATTCAAGATAAATTTCTGCTAGGGGATAAGATGTTTGACAAGTTAGATCAGACAGTAAAACTTTTTCACCGGTGTAAGAATCAGAAATGTTCGGAATGACATTGGATAATAGAATGGACTGGGCTGCACCCGTGTCTCTAAGTATAGTAATAGGGTACTTATGATCACCCTTACATATCGACACAAATCCTTGAGAGATAAAAGGGTCAAAGAGAGAGAGATTAGGACCAGGCACATTTGAGGCTGCTATTGGCTTAGAAGAAGTGACTGTGTGTTTGGTGTTAGAGCTTTTGGACACTTTACACCCAGGATGACGACACTCTTGGATCATATGCCCGGGTTTCTTACAATAATTACAGGTTACTGGCTGGGGAGCAGGACGTGAACTGTTGCCTCCTAAACCTCGCCCCACTCCTGCAAGGTGTTCACCAGAGGGGGGTCTCACACTGGGGCTCTGCCTACGAGCTCCACTCCCCCACGTGTCTATCATTAATGCCTGAGCATCCACTAACTCTGCTGCTCGGATCAGCTCCTTCTCACCCCTTTCCTCCACATATCTCACCAAGTGGAAGGGAAGCTTATTCTTCCACTCCTCCAAGACAACAGCATTAACTAGTTCTGAAAATGTTGTTACATTAATAGCCTCAAGCCACTTTTTACACTGTCTTAATTTATCAGTGGCAAATTCAACATAAGTTTGGGTATGGGACTTGGTTAAGGATCTGAATTTCAGTCGGTAGCCGTCAGGAGTAAGAGCATAGGCATACAAGACCTGTTTCTTAACAAAATCATAATCCTCAGGCCTATCTAAACTGTTATATACCCGAAGAGCCTTTCCTGTTAATTTTGGAGTTAGGATGGTAAGCCATTCATCCTTTGGCCATTCTTGTTTGTTAGCAATAATCTCGAAAGTTTTAAAGTACCCATCTACATCATCTTCAGAAAAACCAGGAAGGAGGGAGGACATGTTACCTACATTTAATCTTAACTGTTTTTCCTGTATTTCTAGTACCTTTTCTTTGCTTTTTTCTGTTATTTCCACCTCTTTAGATTTTAACTCTAACTCTCTTTCTAGCTTCTCCCTTTCTAATGCAAGCCTTTCTCTTTCTAGTTTGATTCGTTCTCTTTGAATTTCGATTTCTCTTTCGTTTTCTACTTCTAATCTGAGTTTTTCTCTTTCTTTTTCGCTTTCTAACAGTTCTCTTTGCATTTGTAATTGATAGTCTAATTTTAATATCTCCAGTTCTAAGGGATTGACTTCAGTAAATCGCTGATAAGGCCTAGCAGGTGACAAAACGGGAGGCGAGCGGTAACCCGCTGGTTCAGCATGAGCGTCAGGTAACACCGAACTCGCCGGGGTTAAAGTATCTATGGCGACTGCCGCAAGTACCCCTTGGCTGACTAACTCTTCAACCACCACATTCTTAATCATAGTCTTAATTAGCTTATAGTGAATTTCAATGCCATAATGATGGGCAATTTGCTTCCAATCATCTTTTCTGAGAGGTCCTGCCAACTTATCCGAAGATGGATTAGCAACAAAGTCATCTAGGTTAAACGACATGATTAATTATTAATAGTAAACAATAAAAAGAATACAGGGAAAGAATCAAATGAAATTATTGAACTAGCTGTAACTAGCACTCGATAGACAAGGACGGCCAGGTCGTAAAACAGAAACAGCCCTTCGATAACTAGACAGACCCTCATTAATGTCTCGTTATACCCTAGTCCTATGCCCAAGATTATTGTTCGTGTGAGACTGAGACAAACACAAGTTTGTATAAACGATACTTGAAAAAGATACCTGATAAGGATTCATAGATGGAGTGTTCGCGTCTGAGTCACCGACAATCACACACCGCGTAAAGATACTTGAATAAGATTTTTAATGATACTGGAGAAACATGAGAGGCTTGGGGAAAAAATGGACACTCCGATACTTGGAACGATAAATGATACTTGATATAAAGATACACAAACAATAATGATCCGTACACACGGAATGGAGGAGCGAAAGTAAGCACTTATTAGCTAACCCTAACGCTGATAAAGTTTACTAGTGAGGGCTGTGAACACTTTAAACTGAGTAAACTCTATGACTGCTACTTACTGCACTTGATCTAACATGTGTGGTGTGGCGGTACAAAGTGCAATACCAAACGAGTTTTACCGTAAGAATTTAAACTACACATACCAACACTCGTCTTGGTTTACAATAAAAAAAACACTTCACTTACCAGATACAAGAAACACATTAAAGCACTGAACAAAATCAAAGCACTCACTGCAAAAGAAAGTGATTAATGATTAACAGGACACAAGGGAGTAACAAATAAAGGACAACGATCACCAACTTAGCAATTACGTCCTGGCAAGGTCGCCACTTGTCACAACTTGGGTGTTAGAATGTGAAATAAAAAAAAGTTAAATATAATTGCATACCGAATATCCAAGGTATAACATAATTAAAAGTGAAGATAAGCAAGGGAAACGCATGTAACTGTGGTATGCTGGGAATGGGAAGTTGAAATAATATTTCAGTAACATAACATTAATTTAATTCAGTGCACAGTAAACATATACATATAAAGTAAACATAATACACACAAAATAATACACAAATATAAAGATAATATAACTGTCCTAATACTGGACAACACACTGGTGAGATAAGGGGATTACGAGGTACAGGTTACAAAATACTTAGCCGAAAAAACCGAACAGCAGAGAAGTTCACAAAAATGATACAAAGACGATAAACAATACAGGTGAGGGAGGCAGACTTGTAGCAGTGGGTAGCAGTAATGAGATGCCTGTGACTACCGATCCAGCTCAAACCCTGTATATATACAGGCCAGAAGCAGTCACGGCGTATCCTGATTGGCTTACGTTGAGGTGAGAGCAAGCAATCCCACTTGCGACTGCTAATTAGAAGACGTGACAAGTGCTCAAGCAATTAACAAACAACCTGCTTGCTGTACAGGGAAGGCAGGCGGGGGGAAGGAGAATGGTGGCCGTGACAATATATATATATATATATATATATATATATATATATATATATATATATATATATATATATATATATATATATATATATATATATATAAACAATTCCAAATATGCTATCTTCGATAGCACTATTCGTATACATTTAATCTTAACAAAAACTTAACTAAACAATATTCGTTAAGCACCGCTGTTTTGCCAATCTACTGAATATCGCACATACAGTACAACATTCTCCTCTTTATATATTACGTAAAAATATGTTTTAAAAAATGGCTCTCAGCTATGCCCCCCGCCCAATACCACGACTTCTCAAAGCATACACATCTGTGTTTTGCTTTCTTTCCTCTGGCGCTCCACAAGCATTCAACTCGAGTATGCTGTAAGCCATATTCTTCTTTTCTAGTCTTTACCAAAACAACTATCGTTTTTCCTCACTGTTCGTACATTCCGAAGGGAGTACGGCTTAACAACTCTTACATCTCGTGCACTTCCAGTTTTTTTTTTCCAAAATGGGTCCCCATACAGCAGGACTGGCTGAAAAGTTCAAAGTTGCAGCAAATGTTTTTATGTTGAACAGGCTGACATAAGTCTTTTATAGTTTATGTATGAAATACCTGTTTTGATATTGTTACTGTTTTTAAGATATTTTATTTTGATTATTCATTATTTCTCATATTTACTTCCTTATTTCGTTTCCTCACTGGGCTATGTTTTCCCTGATGGAGCCCTTGGGTTTATACCATCTTACTTTTCAAACTAGGGTTGAAGCTTAGCTAATAATAATAATAATAATAATAATAATAATAATAATAATAATAATAATAATAATAATAATAATAATAATAATAATAATAATAATAATAAGCCAGTCCTTCATTTTTTCTTCGTTTACATATTCGTCTTAGTTTTTATTTCCATTCTCCCAACTATGGAATGGTTTGATTGATTGATTTAAAATTCTCTGGCATCCTGACATCGATGGTCATTGACGCCGATATAGTTTGTTATGAAGAATCATCACCATCTCCTCCTACGTCTATTGACGCAAAGCGCCTCGGTAGGATTTAGCCAGTCGTCTCTCTCTTGAACTTTTAATTCAATACTTCTCCATTCATCTCTTCGCGCTTCATAGTCCTCAGCTATGTAGGCCTGGGTCTTCCAACTCTTCTAGTGCCTTGCGGACCCCAGCTAAACGTTTGGTGAACTAATCTCTATTGGGGAGTGCGAAGAGCATGCCCAAACCATCTCCATCTACCCCTCACCATGTTCTCATCTACATATGGCACTCGAGTAATCTCTCTTATAGTTTCATTTCTAATACTGTCCTGCCACTTAATTCCCAGTATCATTCAGAGGGCTTTGTTCTCAAATACAATAATCTATTGGAGATTGTATCATTGTTATACCATAAATTTACAAACATAACTAACACACTATCAGATGCCTACCGAGTGACCTTTTTAATAGCTAAAATCTTTGGAATTTCTTCATTAAAAGGTTGAAATATCCCTTGGCGCTACCAAAACGGCTCAGCAGTAAAGGCCTAACTAAGCACAGGTGAGTAAACAACGGTTGCCTTCAGCAACATGGAAAATAACAACACTCTTTTAACAACTTATAACATCAACACGTGATGTGAAGTTAGGCGAGTATATATTTGACTATCTCTTAACCGATGCCCTTCTCACAATATGCCTTTTTCTTTAATTAACACATTCGATCGAGGCATGCATACAAACATGCATACACGGGAAAATAAAATATACACACACACACACACACACACATATATATATATATATATATATATATATATACTATATATATATATATATATATATATATATATATATATATATATATATATATATATATATATATATATATGCGTAAAAATCACAGGGAAACGTGATGCTTAGATGCAGAACCACAGAGAAAATGAAAATATGATATATAAGATTAAGTCCTGACTAGTTTCATGATACTTCTTCAGTCCTCTGAATAAATATCACGAAACTAGTTAGGACTTAGTCTTATATTTTATATTTTCATTTTCCCTGTGGTTCATCAACATACATACATACATACATACATACATATATATATATATATATATATATATATATATATATATATATATATATATATATATATATATATATATATATAAATATACACACATTACATCTTGTAATTTTATACACAATTCTGTAACAAATTATTACCAATGTCACAGACGTACGTCGAGATATGACCCCACTCCCATGTAAAACCAATGGCGTTGTGTGCGTGCAAGACAGAAATCAATAGGCTGTATCTATGTTATATATATATATAAAAAAAAAGTGTATATACATTCGCAATTATCAGATACATAAATCATGTTTACACTGAATATGAGTTTTTAACCTTATAAGATCAGCAGGTGAAAACGGTTTCCATAATGAAAAAAAAAAAAAAAGGGTAAGAGGGAAGGTGAGGCAAATGAAATTCCACAATGTAAACTAATAATTATACTGTGCATAGGGCAGTATAACGCTAGATCTGGAATCCACAAATGCTTCCTTAAACATGTAGAAAATAGATAAAAACGAGGGCTATGCAAATAAATGTCTACAATGTAAAATTATAATTATACTGTGCATGAATTAAAAATTTTACTTTTGTCGCTGCTACAATGGTAAACAGAGTGCACAGTATACTGTACATGAAGATTCAATACATATACATCAAAATATTAATGGAAAAAAGTCTCGAGCTTCCATGAAAAAAAAAAAAAAAAAAAAAAAGTTAAAAGACTGGTATGCAAATAAATGTCCACTACGTAAAAATAATAATTTTACTTAAAAAAATATGAAGATATTAATCTCAAACAGGTTATAAAAGAGCAAAACGAATAACTTTTCAGTTTTGATCTATTAAATGTAGGTTAGTTTGACTTCCATCACAGTTGTTATATTGGTTACGAAAAAGCTACCTTATCACACTGGGAACTTTACACTTTTAGTTTTATTATCATTATTACTTGCTACGCTACAACCCTAATTGGAAACGCTGGATACTATAAGCCCAATGGCTCCAATAAGGAAAATAGCCCAGTGAGGAAAGGAAATAAGGAAATATACAAGAGAAGTTTAAAAATAATATCATTAAAATAAATTCATCATATATAAACTATGAAAAATCTAAAAAAAAAAAAACCAGAGGAAGAGAAATAAGATAGAACAGAGTGCCCCAGTGTACCCTCAAGCAAGAGAACTCTAATCCAAGACAATGGAAGGCCATGGTATAGAGGCTATGGCACTACCCAAGACAAAACCTCTCTCTCTCTCTCTCTCTCTCTCTCTCTCTCTCTCTCTCTCTCTCTCTCTCTCTCTCTCTCTCTCTCCTGCTTCCTAGAGGTTATCTATACGCCTTTCAATACACAATAGCAAACCCGATTCCCTTTGTGTATTATGTGATTTTTTCATACCTCAACTTTTGTGTGAGGAATAGCTTTCTCTCTCTCTCTCTCTCTCTCTCTCTCTCTCTCTCTCTCTCTCTCTCTCTCTCTCCTAACATTCGGCCCCTCCTGCTGTTGTTCCAGTCTTATCCTTTTGTCTTTGCATTGTCTTTATTCTCGATTTTATCTTCGAACTTTATTTTCTGCAAAGATTTTCAGTTTTACACTTTCACTAAAAACAAAATCATGAAAATCTGATATATTCAATGATGCACTGGTGAAAGATATCATTTGGAAGGATTGACATGTAATGTTCAGAAACCACAATGGATTAAATATTCCGGGTAGGACTTTAGAAATGGTTATAATTATTATTATAATTATTATTATTGCTAAGCTATAACCCAAGTTGGAAAAGCAGGATGCTATAAGCCCAGGGGCCCTCAAGCAAGAGAACTCTAACCCAAGACAGTGGAAGACCATGGTACAGAGATAGGAAATATGTCTTCACAAGCCAGGGAAGAGTTCGAAGTTAAACAGGATGATAAACATTGAAAAAAAAAAAAAAAAAACAGAAATGGACATTACCATCTACTGTAGTCAAATAAATTGTTCAGGGGAGGTGCTAACAACCTTGTTACCATCTACTGTAGTCAAATACAAACTCTAAACTATGCTTCATATTCCGGTTTGATGGCCTATTGGAAACATCCCTCCCTGGCGATCTCCCAAGCTGGAGTTCAAATCCCGCTCAAGATTGATAGTTTCTCGTAGTGTTTGTAACCTCACCATCCTTGTGAGCCAAGGACAGGTGGTTTGGGGGAGCCTACGGGGCTACTTGTTGTGTCCTCGTTGCCATTGCCTGGCCCTACCTGATTCTAGCTTGGGCGCTGATCATATCTATATATGGTCCCACTCTAGGGCATTGTCCTGTCTCTTCCCTCTGGCATTCATGAGCGGCCTTTAAACCTAAACGTTTAAACTAGTGTGGCTAAGGTTATTTTTCCCTATTTGATATTTCTTTCTTTTGTTAGCAAACGCTTCAGCAATCTTCCCACCACCCAGATATTAGCTAAGAAACTCACGACCAGAATCACTCGTCCTAAAATCCCCCTTTTTATTGCTTAGAGACGCTGGAGTAATTTAGCTCTTCTCGGTACGTCCAGAGCTCTGAAATCTTGCTCTTGGGAGATGCCATCTGTCTGATCAACCTCTAGTACCTCACTCTCTGGATACAGGGGAAAAAGGAGTCAAAAGAACGAGATGATGATCCAAATACAATTTCGATATTAGCTAAGCAAAATAAATTACTAAAATAAGGTAATATCGAGGCATAAACTTCATGTTTACAGTCGAAAGAGGTGTGTGTTCATACGTGTTGAAATGTTTACGTCAATCCATGTCTTTCTTCTTTGAACAAGATAAGTTTTTTCGTCTTTTCGCAAACAAAAGAGCTATCTAATCCTTGTTTTGATAAAGATACCCCTGATTACATATAATTATTAACAATACATAAACATTAGCATACTATCCTTAATATTACACGCCTTTTCTGTTTACCTCTTTGAAAGAATAAAAAATTTCATATAAAGACTTCCAAATACTTAATTCTTTTATAAAAAAAAACACACTTTTTACATATAGCTGTTGATAATACATGAAAATTAGCATATTGTTCCTTACAGTAAAAGGCAAGTTATCAATATATTTATATATATGGTATTTATTTTAATGTTTCTTTGCCTTTTTTTCCTCCAAAAAAAAAGAAAAAAAAAGCTTGAACATCACCTATCATCTAAGTCTTTTCTAAGATATTGTCCTTAACACTACACATCATGTTATCAGTATATTTATATCATTGGCTTTTCTTTATGTTTGTTTTTGTTTTCTTGTTGTTGTTGTTGTTTTCCTTAAAGAAAAAAAAAAAAAGCTTCAACACCACCAAGCATCTAGTTACATGTCCCTGACATTACACATGAAGCTATCAATATGCAGAATTTATATGTATGGCATTTTTTCCCAATGTTCTATGTTTTGTTGTTGCTGTTGTTG
Organism: Palaemon carinicauda; assembly: GCF_036898095.1. NCBI lineage: Eukaryota > Metazoa > Arthropoda > Malacostraca > Decapoda > Palaemonidae > Palaemon > Palaemon carinicauda. The sequence continues at coordinate 137,711,269 of NC_090733.1, read as the reverse complement.
TTGTTTTTGTTGTTTTTTTCCTTAAGGAAAAAAAAGCCTTAACACCGCCAAGCATCTACTTACAAAATGTCCCTACCATTACACATCAAGCTATCAATATACAGTATTTATATGTATGGCATTTTTTTTTCATGTTTCTCTGTTGTTGTTGTTGTTGTTGTTTAAAGACAACACTGTACACCACCAAGCATCTAAGAATTGTCCTTAACATTACACATGAAGTTATCAATATATTTATATCTATAGCCTTTTTTCAATGTTTCTTTGTTTTTTATTGTTGTTTTTTGTTCCCAAAGAAAAAAAAAGCACTGAACAACTCCAAGCATCGGATCTCCAGCATCATCCAAACGAGAGAGAGAGAGAGAGAGAGAGAGAGAGAGAGAGAGAGAGAGAGAGAGAGAGAGAGAGAGAGAGATGGATTTGATTTCACTCGCGTTCGTCAGATCTACTTCCCCCCTTAACCCCCCCCCCTTCCATATTCCACTCCTACCATAAAAACCGCTTTCAGCCAATCACCCCCTTCCAGATGCTTCCCCCCCCCCCCATTTACCCTCCCTCCCCCTCAATTCCAGCCATCAAAACGGGGGAAGGTCTGATCTGTTATTGTTTTTTATTGTCATTTTTTTTCTAACTGGAAGCTCGGTAATTAGCGTTAATCAAACGTTATATACCATCATAATGATATAGACGTCGTCTCTCTTTTCTTTTATTCAAACAATAGCCCCCTCCTACGGTCCCAACGCCCACCCCCTAGGGACTCCCGGGGATAAAACACCAACCGGTGTCCTACAATGTCCTTTTAAACAAAGAACAATACGGAATTAGATTCATTAACTAATTGGCGGAGTCAGAAAAGAGACTGGGAGAGCTTTTAGGAAAAAAAAAGAACTGGTGGATAATCATCTAATTACGGGATTTTCGCTTTTGGAAAAATGGCTTTAAACCTTTTGGTCATTATGGATTACATCAAAGTATTTTAATGTCGTTTACCATCCCTGGATTGTCTGTGTTGTTATTATGTCTTTTGGAAGAATAGCGGCCCCGCTGTAATGTCTTTTTTTTAAATAGCAGCTCCCTCTATGTACAGTTGCCTTCATTAATTCCGGTACATTGACGTGTATCTAGCTTCCTATGAAGTGTACCAGAATTAATGGAGCCAACTGTACATGATGGAGCAGGCTTCTTCTGTCTGCTTGATGCCCTATTACTGTTGGTTTACATGGTCGAACGCGGTTCGACAGACAAGTATTTAAAGTGATGTTTGAACGAGTGAACGGGGTATTTGGTTGTCGAACTCGTTCGTCGAACGCGGTTCGACAGACAAGTGTTTGAAGTGATGTTCGAAGCTGTAAACGGGGTATTTGGTTGTCAAACAAATTCGTCGGTCGCGGTTCGACAGACAAGTATTTAAAGTGATGTTTGAACGAGTGAACGGGGTATTTGGTTGTCGAACTCGTTCGTCGAACGCGGTTCGACAGACAAGTGTTTGAAGTGATGTTCGAAGCTGTGAACGGGGAATTTGGTTGTCAAACAAATTCATCGGACGCGGTTCGACAGACAAGTGTTTGAAGTGATGTTCGAAGCTGTAAACGGGGAATTTGGTTGTCAAACAAATTCGTCGGACGCAGTTCGACAGACAAGTATTTAAAGAGATGTTTGAACGAGTGAACGGGGTATTTGATTGTCGAACTCGTTCGTCGGACGCGGTTCGACAGACAAGTGTTTGAAGTGATGTTCGAAGCTGTGAACGGGGAATTTGGTTGTCAAACAAATTCGTCGGACACGGTTCGACAGACAAGTGTTTGAAGTGATGTCCGAACGTGTGAACAGGCTATTCTTAGGCGGATTGATACCGACCGTGCGGACTAGAATCCAATGTAGATCAGTGAGTTTCGGGCCACCCGCACTGACCGCTCGGAAAAATTACCGCCTTCCGAGAGGTAGCGATTTATTTGCCGCACGGTTCTTGCGGCTTATAGAAACTATGAGGCCGCTCGGGAAAATCCAGTCGAGTGAGGACATGCCTCGATGATAATAATAATAATAATAATAATAATAATAATAATAATAATAATGAGGATAATAATAATAATAATAATAATAATAATAATAATAATAATAAGGATAATGATGAGGATAATAATAATAATAATAAAATAGTAATAGTAATAGTAATGATAATAATAAAATTGGTAAAAAAATAATAACAAAATTGATAAAAAAAATTATAATAATAACATACATACATATATTTATATATATATATATATATATATATATATATATATATATATATATATATATATATATATATATATATATATATATGTATGTATATATATATATATATATATATATATATATATATATATATATATATATATATATATATATATATACTGTATATAGCCAGATAAATGTTCTTTACCACATAGGGGAGATGAAATAAGGTTAATAAACAATAACATTGTTATGAATGGCTATTGACAATAACAAAAGGCACCAAATAGAAGGTATATGGACAGCTTTGCCCTCTCCCCAACTCCCCTACCCTCCCCCTGGAACCTGGAAGTAAAGAGCTAAGCCATTTCCCCCCTCTCTCCTTTTATCCCCCGAGATTGAAATATTTATTCAGACACACCTTTTCGCTATTTGCCTTTTCGGGCAAAAGCACATTCCAGATCTATATTTCGTTATAAAGGAAGAGTGAGAGGCTATAGCGCATCCTTTATCACGCTCCCCCTCCTCAATAAACAAAGACTATAGCTCTCTGCTATCCCCCCACCCAAACCCTTATCCCTCCCCTCCCCCAGATGTATATATGCCTCCTCTGGCACTCTTTTTAATGGCACAGAGACCCGCTGCACCACCCACTATCCTCTCCCTCCTCTCTGCTGTGCCTTCAATTCTCGCCTAAGGCCACTTTGCAATTTGGGATGGACCATAGTGCAGCTGGCTTTAAACATAAGATCGAAATTCATGGTTTCTTATTTGCCTCCGCCAACGAAGATGGGAGGAGGTTATGTTTTCTACCCTGTTTGTCTATTTGTGAACAACTTCCTGGGCACAATTTTACTCAGAGTAGTGAAACTTTCAGGGACAAAATTCATGGTGTCTTATTTATCTCCACCAACGAAGTTGGGAGGATGTTACGTTTCGCCCCTGTTTATCCATTTGTCTGTTTGTAGACAATCTCCTGGCCACAATTTTGCTCAAAGAGTAGTGAAACTTACAGTGAATAATCATTATATCTAGACGTGGAGGTGATTCAAATTTGAAAGTCCCACGCCAAAGGTCAAGGTCGAGCAAAAGGTCGACCGAATTAAACCCTAACCTTAAAATCCAAGTTCGCACAAGGTTGTTACACACAGACTTCGAATACGCCTGCGGTCTAAATTGATTCTGGGAAAGGCAAGCTGGTTTCGAGAAATAACCTGCCGTGGCGGAGGTTCACTCTCTCATCGGGCTTTTTAAGTTTCCCCAGATTTTTATCTGTCTTTTAGAGTACTAATTCTGGTATTTTTATATGTATATCTTTCAACCTCCTCCTCCTCCTCCTCATCATCATCATCACCCGTTCCTAGTCTACTGCAGAACAAGGGACTCAGACGTCCGTATTCATGTCTGGGATATGACCAGTTTTCATCACCACGCTGGCCACTGCGGACTGGTAATTGTCGGAGACTTTGTTCTGATCACTCACAGTAAATCAACCAAGTATACATTCTTTATTTAGTGTCTGTTAGCTTAATACAGCAATTTTCTATATCTCGCGAGTGATTTCCTTCATCAGCTTGCTATAGCCGCCTGAAAATTCTTTAGATACACATACGAATTCCGTTCATTTTTAAAACCTTTCGGGAACTGGTCTATACTATTCAAAACATAACAACAACAATAACAACAATAAATAATAATAATAATAATAATAATAATAATAATAGTAATAGTAATAATAATAATAATAAAAATAATATAATAACTAATAATAATAATAATAATAATAATAATAATAATATAATAACAATTAATAATAATAATAGTAATAACAATAATAATAATAATAATAATAATAATAATAATAATAATAATAATAATAATAAACATCCCTAGCAACACGACACCAATAAACAAAGCACTGCAGAGCATAAAAAACAAGAGAAATATGAGACTACCTGCGATATACGAAGTTATATTTGGAAACGGTTAGCAATATAAAACATCCATTTTCATCTACGCCCACCCAGAAACCCCCCCCCCCCCCCGCAACACCGCCCGCAACGTACTTTGTAAAATAACGGCAGGTGGGTGGGGGATAGAGTGGGCGGGTGATTGGTGGCAAAGAGATGGGAATTATCATCAAAATTCCTTTTATTCTAGAAATAAAATTAACCTTGAAGGTTTAAAGGCCGCTCATGAATGGCAGGGGCAAGGGATAGTGACATTCCTCTAGCAAGCAGAACAATGGCCTAGAGACTGACCATATACACATATGTTCAGCGCCCAAGCCTTGACATTCCCCTAGCATGCAGAACAATGCCCTAGCGACTGACCATATATACATATGATCAGCGCCCAAACCACCTTTCCACCCTAGCTAGGACTAAGGAGGGCCAGGAAATGGCTGCTGATGACTCAGCAGGTAGACCTATAGGCTCCCCTAAACCTCCCTTCCTTAGCTCACAAGGATGGTGAGATTGCAGACACCAAAGGAAGTAACGAGTTTGAGTGGGACTCAAACCCCAGTCAGCTGTTCACAAGTCAGGGACGTTACAACATCAGCCACCCCAAGGATTTTAACACATTCCTTTATATTACTAAGACCTGGCAGAAAAACAACAATAACAACAACAACAAAAATTTGCGACTTTACAAGAGGGAGATTTCATCACAAAGCTTAACGATTTGCTTTCTCTGTTTTCTCTCTAATACAAACATATTGGAAAACCCGAATGGAATAAAAATGATGTAATGAATGATTCCGAAATCCAGTTTTATGGCGAAAATAAAAATAAATACTTATTCACGTTCGAACATATAACAGGAAATCATTCGGCGCAATTATTGGACAAACAGTCGGGTATGGATGAAATTGTTATTATTATTATTATTATTATTATTATTACTTGCTAAGCTACAACCCTAGTTGTCAAAGCAAGGTACTACAAGCCCTAGGACTCCAACAAGAAAAATAGCCCAGTGAGGAAAGGAAACAAGGATATAAGAAGTAATGAACAATTAAAAATAAAACATTTAAAAAAATCTAATACATTCAATAAATATAAAGGCCCAAACCGTTTGCAAACAATAACACACATAAACAGATTTATTTATTTATTTATATCCAGCCTCGAACAACAATCTATTTCGTCTATAAATATCAATCTACCTTTAATTCCGCACAAACAATTGTTTACGTTTTCGCTGTTTTATATCTTTTAATCATCGATTTGTTTTTAAATCATCGACTGGGCTATGTCGTATGCGCCGGCAATTTGGACGTTTTCTGTCCTCTTTAGAAAATATAAATCTTTCTGGAATACCTTTGAAGTCTTCAAAGAAATGTATTTCAATAATGGCTCTCCGTATTTGGAGAAAAAGAATCGTATTGGCGACAAGTGAAAATATGGAAGAAGGTAATTTTTTTTCATTACTACATTAGCGTTTCGAATACTTGTCTGTTTTTCAGTGGGGGGGAGAGAGAGAGAGAGAGAGAGAGAGAGAGAGAGAGAGAGAGAGAGAGAATTAGGAGAAAAAAATCGTACTGGCGACAAGTGAAAATATGGAAGATAAATCTTTTGATTACTACTTTAGCGTTTCCAATACTTGTCTCTGTTTTACAGTTTCTGAAAATAAAGAATTGGAGAGAGAGAGAGAGAGAGAGAGAGAGAGAGAGAGAGAGAGAGAGAGATATGAAAGTTCTGCATGAACTTTTTCGGCTTTAATATAGAAAATATTCAGACAATATTTCATCATTTAGAAAAATGTAAAGATTAATTAGTAGAAATAATAAATAATGAATCTTAATGAAAGTTCTACAAGAGTTTCTCGGCGTTTAAAAAAAAATATATATCTAGTCAGTATTTCATCATTTCGAAAAATCTACGAAAATCATTTCAAAATTAGATAAAATAATAATAATAATAATAATAATAATAATAATAATTTTAATAGTAGTAATAATAATAATGATAATAATAATAATAATAATAATAATAATAATAATATCTATAATAATAATAACAATAACTATAATAATAATAATAAAATAGTAATAAAAACCGCCTTTCCTTGGCATACGGGTCAATGCTTTGCTACCTAAAATTATAAGATATTGCGCAAAATTAGGAAAAAAAATTTATGAATAAAAACCAGTAATTGACGCACAAAATCGAATTCTACTATATTATAAAATACAATAAAATACTATATTATAAAATTTAGGAGGAAACCAATTTATGTAAACAAAAAACATTACTTGACGCACAAAATCAGAACGTATTACATTATAAAATACAATCAAATAATATATTTCAAAATACAGTAAAATATGATATTATAAAATACAATAAAATACTATATTACAAAATACAATAAAATACTATAACATATAATATAATAGAATACTATATTATAAAATACAAGAAAACACTATATCATAAGATACAACAAAACACTATACTATAAAATACAAGAAAATACTATTTTAAAATACAATAGAATACTATATTATAAAATACAATAAAACACTATATCATAAAATACATTAAAAGGCTAAATTATAAAATTAGAAGCAAACCAATTTATGTAAACAAAAACCACCCAAAAGCAAAAAATGTGCTTTTATTACAACCAGTCCAAAAAACGCTTGACGATTTATAGCCCAGTTCTTCACGAAGAGAAAGCAACGCAAAACCCTTTAGTAATCCCGGCCGTGTGTGTGTGTGTGTGACAGGTGAAAGGAACAACGAATAGATGGTCTAATGAACGAAAAAGTCAAATGGATGAAATACAAATTGCTCCGAGCGAAGCTGTAATGTCTCCCTGGAGACGTCATAAAGATCCTTGATACACATATACACAGAGGAGGAAGGTCTCGCGGATTTTAGGGACTGCTCGATGATAATCGATTGCAGAAGATTCACAAATAACAACAACAACAAAAACAACAACTGCAGCCGTTTCTAGTCCACTGCAGGGCAAAGGCCTCAGACATGTCTTTACTCATGTCCGGGGTTTGGCCAGTTTTCTTCACCATGCTGGCTACTGTTGATTACAGATGAATAACAAACGACAACAACAGCAACAACAGCAACAAATACAACAACAACAACAAAAACAACAACAAATGCAGCCGTTACTAGTCCAGTGAAAGGCAAAGGCCTCAGACATGTCTTTACTCATGTCTGGGGTTTGGCCAAGAAATCTTCACCATGATGGCTACAGTTGATTACAGATGAATAACAAACAACGACAACAACAACAACTACAACAACAAAAACAACAACAACTGCAGCCGTTTCTAGTCCAGTGGAAGGCAAAGGCCTCAGACATGTCTTTACTCATGTCTGGGGTTTGGCCAGTTTCCTTCACCATGCTGGCTAAAGTTGATTATAGATGAATAACAAACAACAACAACAACAGCAACATATGCAGTCGTTTCTAGTCCAGTGGAAGGCAAAGGTCTCATACATGTCCTTACGCATGTCTGGGGTTTGGCCAGTTTTCTTCACCATGCTGGCTACTGTTGATAACAGATGATTAAAACAACCACAAAAACAACAACTGCAGTCGTTACTAGTCCACTGCAAAGGTCTCAGACATGTCCTTACTCATGTTTGGGCTTTGGCCAGTTTGCATCACAAAGCTGACCAATGCAGATTGGTGATGGTGGGAGATTTTATTCTGACCGCAGCAAACCAACATTTTATGGCGCAGCCGTTTCTAGTCCACTGCAGGTCAAAGGCCTCAGACATGTCCTTACTCATGTCTGGGGTTTGCCCAGTTTACATCATCACACTGACAAGTGCGGATTGGTGATAGTGGGAGATTTTAGTCTGACCGCTCGCAGCAGACCAACCAAGAATGGGTGTCCCTGACTGGAACAGCTTTGCTGATCATGGCAGTACACAAACCCTTTCCCCACGTTGAGCTATCTCCAAAAATAATACTTCATGATAGAAAGGTATCATGTATGATTGTTTTAATAACAGGTATATTTTCAAAAGTGTAAATATTAATTATACAATGCGTTTGAGTTTTTTAAACATAACTATGACACTAATTAAAATTGTTTACAATACTCTAAACGTTGAATTTTCAAGGACTACAGCGCTTCTTCAATAGCAAACGAAGGCAACGAATAAATTATTATACAAATGATTAATAACTGATCATATAATGCCGTATAACTATAAATAGAATAGCAGCCATTTCCTTGCATTCCCTGGTCCTAGCTAGATGAAAAAGGTATAAATATAAATAGAATAGCAGCCATTGCTTGGCCTTCCCTGGTCCTAGCTTGATAAAAAGGGCCTTTAAGCGCTGATCATAATTATGTATATATGGCCAGACGCTAGGCCCTCTAGGGCACTGTTCTGTCCCTTGTCTCTACTATTCATGCTAGACCCTTAAACCTAAACAGACAATCATTACTCTGATAAATTGAATGGAAATATTATCAGACAATCAAAGATCAATCTAAATGTAGGCCTACAGCCCATGGCTAATAATTTCTAGTCCTAAAAAAGCAAATTAGAAAAATTTGATAGTTATTAGATTTAATTTTTAGTGCTGATATGAGAAGTATACCAAAACACGTCCACCACTCATGTGTTAAAGAAAAACACACAATCCCAACTTTGAAACGGACATAAATCTATGTCTGTGAGAGAGAGAGAGAGAGAGAGAGAGAGAGAGAGAGAAGAGAGAGAGAGAGAGAGAGAGAGAGAGAGAGAGTTTTGTGATCAGATAGTGGTAGTGGAAGGGCTAAGCGACAGGCGGAGGTATCGGGGCTCATGTAGGGGGGGGGGGGGGTGAAGGGACACGGAGGGACACTCCTTCCAGCCCTCCCCCTCTTCAATCCCCCCTCCCCCCGAAAGGTAAGTCTGTGGTGCAACTCTGAAGGCTTCAATAACGTAAGTGGTGTGTGTTGCTTAAGTGGAAAGTTGTGGGTCCCTTAGAGAGACGGGGGCCGCCGCTCCCAACCTAATTCTCCAAAGTATACAACGTCAGCCTGAGTTCCGATTCCTGACACTGGCTTCGACTTGCTTCGAATAGGGGGGTTTTTGCCCCCTGTTTTTCCCTTTCAAGTAAGGGAGAAGCATGACGATGGGGAGATAACCATTTGATATTTTCCTTGTTGGAGCTCTTGGGCTTATAGCATCTTGCTTTTCCATTTAAGGTTGTAGCTTATTAAAATAGGGGGGTTGGTGCCCTTTTTTCTTCCCTTGGCATTAGCAAGAAGCATGAGGATGGGGAGAAAAACTATTTTCTATTTTCCCTGTTGCAGCATTTGGGATTATAGCATCTTGCTTTTCCAACAAGGGTTGTAGTTTAGCAAGTAATAATAATAATAATAATAATAATAATAATAATAATAATAATAATAATAATAATAATAATAATAATAATAATAATAATAATAATGGAGTAAACGTGTGGGTAAGGATGACAGATGGATCTCCTGGCTGGATTAGTTTGTTAGAGTTCTTGTTTATGAAGATGATCAAAGAGGCTGTTTCTAACCATCTTCATTTGTTCAGCATTTTATTCTCAGACCCAGAATAAATTGCTTTCTAGATATACTGGCCCGTAAAACCTGCTTGCTTGTTTACCACAATAGATGGACTAGCATCTCATAACGAATAGAATGCAATTGAAAGAGTTGTCAGTATATGCTTTGACTAGTGCAGTGTACGCGATCCGTCAAATATTTAAATGTTTAGATATGCAATACACACACAGCGCACCTCTGGGGGGTAACCCCGCCCCCCAATAGGGTATGACTATTCCCTCTCAGAGAAGAGATCAAGTAGGTATACGTCTGACAATGCAGCAGGACTTGATGGGAAACTAACATAAATATATATATATATATATATATATATATATATATACTGTATATATATATGATTATTATTATTATTATTATTATTATTATCATTATTATTATTATTATTATTACTATTAAGCTATAACCCTAGTTGGAAAAGCAGGATGTTAAAAGCCCAGGGGGCCCCCAACAGGGAAAATAGCCAAGTGAGGAGAGGAAACAGGGAAAAAATAAAATACTTTAATAATAGTAATAACATTGAAATAAATATTTCCTACATATTTCCTATATATATACATATACTGTATATACGTATGTATGTATGTATGTCTGTATGTACACAGAAAATACTTCTGTGTGCGTGTATTCATAATGACATCAATTAAGACCTCAAACAAAAACACCTTCAACACATGGAGACTCAACTCAACTGATATATAGATAAGATAAAAACAAAAATCGAAGTAGAAATGGCAAAAAAAAAAAAAAAAAAAAAAAAAAAAAAAAAAGGAAAATAAATTAGGTTACGATAAATGTTATGTTCGTCTGACTTCTACAAAAAAAATTCTCCATAGAAAAAAAAATAGAAATTCTTCCCCACTTCCTCTTCTCGTATTGACATAAGGATCAGAAGAGACTTGGACTCACCCACTGGAAATTCCCAGTCCAAGTTTGACAACTGCAAGTAATGCTGATTGGCGTTGGTCTTGAGGGATAAGTTCTCCATCAAGAGCTCGTTTTAGCATCTAATAACTAAGACGGGAGAGTTTCGTAAGCGACTCCTCATAGTGTCTCGGGTCAAATTGGCTGGGAGAGAGATGCTGATGAGCCGGGGGGAAACGTTCTTTTGTAGACGAGAATTGAAAACAGATTTAAATATTGATTCTCTCTCTCTCTCTCTCTCTCCTCTCTCTCTCTCTCTCTCTCTCTCTCTCTCCATTAGTGCATGTATCTGTACATCTATCTATACATCTATATCTGTCCTCTCTCCATAATGTATGTTTATTATTCTTATTGTTATTATTTTTATATTATTATCATCATCATCATCACTTGCTAAGCTACAACCATAGTGGGAAAAACAGGATGCTATAAGGCCAGGGGCTCCAACAGGGAAAATAGCCCATTGAGGAAAGGCAAAAAGGAAAAAAGGAACTGAAATTGAAAAGATACAAGACTACTCAATGTAGTAATTTCTTTATATGCAAAATAGCAAATGCGTGGAACAGACTTCCAGCTGATGTAGTGAACAGTAACACGGAAAACGAGTTCAAGAATAAGTTTGAAAATATCATAAAAACTCTCTAAACGTTCAAACCAAATCGGTCTGCCCAAGAGTAAATGGAGTCTACGCAGATGGACTAAAATGTCCTTGACATATCCAAAATTCTTGTAATTCTAACAATTTAAACTTATAAATATCTATATATATATATATATATATATATAAATATATATATATAAATATATATATATAAATATATATATATATTATATATACATATATATATATACATATATATACACACACACACACACACATATATATATATATATATACACACACACATATATATATATACACATACACACACACAAATATATATATATATATATATATACATATATATATACACACACACACACACACACACATATATATATATATAATGTGTTTTTTGTCTTTCCGAAAAATCCTTTAAATTTGTTTGCCATACTACAATAAAAAAAAACACAGGCAAAAAACACGAAGATTAATAAATAATAAATAAATACTAATAAATAATAATAGTTATTAATAATAATAAAAATAAACAATAAATAATAAATAACAAAGATAAAAGAAAATAAATAATAATAATAATAATAATAATAATAATAATAATAATAAATAACAACAATAATAATAATAATAATAATAATAATAATAATAATAATAATAATAATCCTTCATGAAAAAAGTCATAAAAAATATATAAAAATTCATCCAAAATAGAAGTCAACAAAAATATCAGAATTCATACAAAATATACAGTAATACAAAAAGTCAACAAAAATATAAAAAAATTATCAATATATATAAATAAAAATTTACCACCAAAAAAAACTAATATAAAAAGTTAACAAAAATATAAAAAATTTATCTAGATAAAAAAAAAAATACCAAAAAAAAAATCTGATATAAAAACTCAAAGAAAATTCTATATATAAAGTCAATAAAATTATATATAAACAGATTTACGATACAAATCCATTCATAACCGCATATCTGTATAACAGTATGCATTTCCCTTGCATATTATATTTATGAAAAAAATTAGCACAAAAATATACGAGGCATATCATACAGTTGAACTTAAACTAAAAAACAAACGCTCTAAAAACCACTCGTTAGGATTATCAAGTAACAAAAGAAAAGAATAAAAAAAAAAAGAAAAAAAGTAGTCACCGAGTAAAGCGAAAACGAGCGAAAACGCAATTTGGAAATGCACTGTACAATAAACAAATGCATTTACCCTCGCGCGCGGTGTGTGCCCCTGTTGGCCTACTACGAAGTCTCTCTCTCTCTCTCTCTCTCTCTCTCTCTCTCTCTCTCTCTCTCTTTTAAATAGAATCTCTCCGCTAATGTCACCAGTGATGAATAAAAGTGACAGGTAGATCGTTCTTTTCTGTGGAGAATTATCGCAGGATGTAATGTTATCTTAACATATGATGATAGTTTTTATTTTCTACCACAAATTTTACTCTGATTTTGCTTAATTCTGTCGACTAATAACTTGAATACATCAAGAAAGTTCATCACACACAAACAAACATATGTATATATATATATATATATATATATATATGACATAGTTATGTTTAGTGAATCATGGGAGGAATTACAAATGATGATAAGAGGATATTAAGAATGCATGTAGAAATGTAGGACTGAAAATGAATATGAATAAAACTAAGATATATTCAATGATATTCAGACAACAAATAATGGTTATGGACGAACTTCGAGAAATTATTTCCCCATGACATGAATTTAAAAGGATACACATAGAATGGAAAGCTTGCAGTAAACACAATGAGATTATTTAAAGTCAAATGCCACTTTCTCTAAAACAAAAAGTATCAAATCAGATGATCCTACCAGTATTCATTTATGCATCGGAAACTTGAAGCCTTAGTAAAGCTTTAGAACATCAGCTAGTTACAACTCAAAGAGCAATGGAAAGAATAATGATGGGAATAACACTAAGAGACAGAAAAAGAGCAACACGGATACAGATACGAGAGCAAACTTAAGAGGAGGATATTCTAACAGAACTTAGGAAAAATAAATGGATATGGGCAGGACATATAATATGAATGACATGATAGATGGACAAAATGATCAACAGAATGGGTGCGGAGATATTGTGAAGGAAGCAGGGGAAGGAAAAGAAGACGATGACTTAACAAGCTAAGACAATTTGCGGGTATAGACAGCCATATAAAGACCATGCATAGACTGGAGTGGACGGACATGTCGGAGGCCTTTATAAAGCAGGGGAATAGCAACGAATTATATATATATATATATATATATATATAGAGAGAGAGAGAGAGAGAGAGAGAGAGAGAGAGAAAGAGAGAGAGAGAGAGAGAGAGAGAGAGAGAGAGAGAGAAAATACATATATACAGACATATATGAGTGTGTGCATGTGTGTATATATACACATAGATAGAAAAACAGATAAATAGATAGAAAGATAAATAGATAAAATATGGGTACGCGTACATGAACAGAGATGAATGTCAAGAGCTAAAAAGATTAAACAGTTGCAATGACAATAAAATATTCATCTACGAATCAATACTGCAAATCTGGAGTTTATCCTTCTGTGCTAAATTCGCTCGCAGTATATCCATGTTATTGAACCCGGTAGATTTAAGATACTATTTTTTGGAAAAAAAAAAAAAAAAAAAACAATTACTAACACGTTGGTATTTTTGCGAATGACGTAATAGTCATTAATAGTATTGGTAATGATTGTTATGAGAATTAAAGCGAGGAAAAAAGTGAAATATGGAGAAAGGAAAGATTAACCCAGTGAAGTAGTAAATAAAAAATGGAATAGAATACATGGGTACTAGCAAAATCAGTAGATGAGAAATGGGAATCTTCTCAGGAGAACCAGAAATACTAGTGTCGCCACATACATATTCATTACAAACGTTTCGACATTTTAAATGTCATCATTAGTGCTACTTAAAGTACTAAGAAACAATACAATTTCAAATTAAAAATTACATAAAATAAGTTTTATTAAAAGATACATACATAATGATTTTTTATTCAATTTGTATGTATCTCTTAATAATGATTTACTTATTTTGTGTAATTTTTTTTTTTTAATTGTACTGTATCTTTTATCTTTACTGTAAGTAGCACTGACGGTGACATTTGAAATGTCGAAACGTTTGCAATAAATATGTATGTGGCAACATTAGTATTTCTGTTTCTGCTTGCAAATTCATATATATTATTGCCTACATGGCTGAGGAGTATTTCTCAAGTAAATATTAAAATGAAATATCTAAGACTATTTAATCTGCTGAAAAAGCATTAATATCATACATGGATTTGTTTTCAAAAAAAAAAAAATCTCAATTTATTTGCTACAAAAATATCACTATTATACATATCTTTTTTTTTTCAAAAAAGAAAAAAAATATAAATTTCTCAATTTAATCTGCTAAAAAACTATTACTATCATACATGAATTTGTTTTCCAAAAAAAAATATAATTTCTCAATTTAATGCTCCCAGCTTGGGTGGAGAGGGGAGCTTGGGCGCTGATCATATGTATATATGGTCAATCTCTAGGGCATTGTCCAGCTCGATAGGGCAATGTCACTGTCCCGGGTACGGGTCCCCTGCCACTGACATTCATGAACGACTTTTAAAACATAATTATTCATCCGCAGACTTACACCAAGAGAATTATTGCACGAATATATTCCAAAGATTTCCAGGTTAATATAAAAGAATATCATTCACTAGAGCTCTCTCTCTCTCTCTCTCCTCTCTCATCTCTCTCTCTCTCTCTCTCTCTCAATCTGGTGTCGCCAATGCATTTCATCCATCTGTTCTCTCTCTCTCCATTCTTTTCCCCTTTCCAGCACCTTTTTATTCCCAACTTTTCAGTTCCTCTTGCAACTATTATGGTCTCCCCCTCAACGCACAATAATTCTTTTTGGCCTTCCTGCCATTTCTTCTTATTGCTTCCTTTTTTCCCCTCTTTTCTTCATCTCATCCCCCTTCCTCCCCCTCTTCTCCTTCTTCTTCTTCTTCTTCTTCTCTCTCTCTCTCTCTCTCTCTCTCTCTCTCTCTCTCTCTCTCTCCCCCCTTTCAGTCGTCATCATCCTTTTTTTCCTTCCCTTACATTACGATTTTACCCAGTGACATCCTAGTTGCCAATTACTCTACCCTTTTTCCAACTTCTTTCTTTTTATTACTAACATTTGGACTACAAATTTTATTTATTTTTTCTTATTTCCTGAGATTATCGACAGGATTTCCCCTTTTTTGACTAAATAATTAGAAGAGATATACAATAGATTTATATTAATACAAAATTTCAAAAACCTAATTTATTCATAAAAAATTACCTATGAATGCAAATGCTCAGAGCTCAATTTATTGAGTTTAAAACTTGTAAATGTAAGATTTTTTTAATAAATATAAAAGAAAACAAAAATTTCTTCCGATAATTTTTTCAATGTCACAAACAAGATAATTTAAATAATAGATTTTTTTTTAGAGAGAGTTTCTAGTTTAAAGGCCGCCCATGAATGGCAGAGGCAAGGGACAGTGACATTGCCCCTATCAGGCAGGACAACTTCCAAGATACTGACCATATAACGGATTTTGAGCGAAGCGAAAAATCTATTTTTGGGTGAGATAGCCATGGCGTCCTGATGGAAGGTTCCTGTTTGGTAGCTTCCTTGGGTATAAGACTACTAAGATATTCCCAGAGAATTTAACCACAGGTTATCACAGAATTCTAACTTCTGGAGCGAGTATCTCAAAGGTTTCCCTTTAAGACATCGTAATACAACAGGGGACACGCATGTCCTGGTCGTGCCACATAGCTATCTCCACCCCGAACAGAGTTAACGCTTCGGTGTGTAAGGGCTGAGAATAGCTGGGAGCCGTTCCACAGCTAATCTCGCTCGTGGCTACTACTGATACTCGAGACGTAAACAAACGGACGCCATTGCTCTAATGACGTCACGCGCGTCTTTATCCTGGCGCCAGTTGCTGCCCATCACCATGATACAGTTGTGTAGGGTGGGAGCAAACTGAACGAAGTAGTAGGGAGGGTCCATCAGGACGCCATGGCTATCTCACCCAAAAATAGATTTTTCGCTTCGCTCAAAATCCGTTTTTTGGGCTCAAGCCATGGCGTCCTGATGGAAGAGTACCAGAGAATCAATGTATCGTGGTAGATTTTCCCCCAGAGTTAAGTGCCTAGGCATTGACAAAACAGCAAAGTAATCTTAGGTAAGAACCATAGGAACGAAATATCCTGCCCCCCCATTGGTAGGAAGTTCCCATGGGCTATGCCGACGTCAAAGTGGTATTGAAGGGCTATTCATCTTGACAGAAGAACTTTTTAAGAGCTTAGAGATGAAGCAGAATGTTTGATATTTGTATAGGAACATTCTGAAGTAGGCCAGTGGTGGTTGGGCACTGTGCGTAGAGTTCATCTCCTGATTATCAGAAGTAAGTATTCGTGTAGGAACCTTACTGAGGCAAGGTGAATATAATTTAGGAATGGACATCTTAAATTCTTCATGACCATAAGAAAGGAGGAGTAAATAAAACTATGACAGTATGTATTTCATAGTAAGTAGGAGCTGAAAGAGACGCATAAGTAATAAAATAGAAATTTTATTTCACAATGCAGAAATTAAATAATTTACAGCAAAAGTAAAGTTCATTTACAGTAATAATAATGTACATAGAAATAAAGGCTTGCTCTTGAATCTGAAAGGGGAATTTCAGGATTAGTAGGTACTCGTTCTCGAGGAACGCAAGTCTTTAAATAACACATCATGCTCAAGGCATGCGGCACTTGTGTAACACTATGACATTTCACCTGGGATAAGAACAGTTATAAAAGCACTAAGTGTTTTTTAGACATCACTATGAATCACTCGAGGGTCAACATAGGCACCCGAAGAGTTAGAGTCCCAAGTAACTCACTGTTCTACGCAGAGTTAGGTGCAGGTTTCATAACACTACCTGCGGCTACCACAAAATGTTTGATTTCGTGCACTTGTTTCGCATAATGTTTAAAGAAAACTCGCGAGGACTTCCAGCCCGTAAAGTTTTTAAGGCTCTCAAAGTCCATGCTCTGAAAGAAGTTCAGAGAAGATGCCACTTTTCTAGGATCATGACCAGCGGGTGTACTGTTCGGATCCGCTCTGCGAATGAAGTAGGTGATTTTCGCTCTTAATTGTTTCAGTGACAGGTCGCTGCCCGATGTTTCTCCTTTGAAGAGTTGGCCTCCACCAAAGTTTGAAGTTCTGCGAAGATAGACCTTGAGGCTCTCTACTGGACATAGAGAGACATCCTCCTTCAGGGGGCATATTCTCCAAGGGCCCCATCTTTTGGTGGGTAATTCATTTTTGGCGAGAAACGTCGGATCAGGGGAGAGGGTCACTTCTCCTGAATCAGCAAACAGGATGTGTCCCTCTTCTCTTGATAATGCCACTATTTCGCTGACTCGAGCTCCCGAGGCGAGAGCAAATAAAAATATAACTTTCTGAGTCAGATCCTTGAGGGGGCATGAATCGTTGTCCAAGTTGGAGGCGAAATGGAGCACCTTGTCTAGTGACCAGGAGATCGGTTTCGGAGGGGGTGCTGGGCGTAGGCGAGCACATGCTTTCGGCAGTTTGTTAAAGATGTCGCTGGACAGATCAATTTGGAAAGCGTATAGAATTGGTCTAGTCAAAGCCGATTTGCAGGTCGAAATCGTATTGGCTGCTAATCCTTGTCCATGAAGGTGAATGAAGAAGGACATACAGAAATCAATGGTGATTTCTTTAGGATTTTTTGCTTTAACAAAGGAGACCCATTTCCTCCAGGATGATTCATATTGCCGTCTCGTGGATTCGGTCTTGTATTCCTCTAGGAAGTCTAGACTTTTCTTCGAGATCCCAAACCTCTTCTTTGCGGCAAGGGAGAGAAAATCATGAGATGAAGGTCCTTGATTTTCGATGATGAAGCGAAGACAGTCGACTTCTGTACTTGTTGAGAGAGAACTGGGCCCGGGAGAGGGATCAGCTTGGGCTGCAGCTCCAGGACCAGGGGTACCAGTTGCTCCGGGGCCACTTGGGAGCCACTAGGGCCGCTGTCCCTTTGAAGGTTCTCAGTTTGGAGAGGACTTTCAACAGAAGGTTGGTGGGAGGGAACAGGTATATCTTGGACCATCTGTTCCAGTCCAGTGACATGGCGTCCACCGCTTCTGCCTTGGGGTCCTCGTACGGGGCTACGTACAGAGGAAGTTGATTGTTGTCGCTCGTTGCAAAGAGATCTATCTGAAGTTCTGGGACTTGATGAGAGATGAAGGAGAATGATCTTGCGTCTAGAGACCATTCCGACTCTATCGGGTTTGTCCGAGATAGAGCATCCGCTGTCACGTTGCGGAATCCTTGTAGGTGAACTGCAGACAGGTGCCACTTCTTCTTCTCTCCGCCAGACGGAAGATTGGGAGAAGCACCTGATTTATCTGGGGCGATCTTGAGCCTTGGCGATTGAGACAACGAACTACCACCGAGTTGTCTAGGGTTAGACGGATGTGGATCGAGGGCGGCGGGGATAGCTTCTTCAGAGTAAGAAGGACCGCCATGGCCTCCAAGATGTTTATGTGGAACGTCTTGAATAGTGGAGACCAGGTCCCTTGAGCTTGTTTCAGGTGGGAGTGACCTCCCCAGCCCTCCAGTGAGGCATCCGTGTGGATGTTGAGTGAAGGAGGAGGGTGTTGGAGAGGAATGGACCTTTTCAGGGCCATTGCTTCCGACCACGGCTTTAGGAGGCGTCGAAGTCTGTTTGGAAGCCGTCTCTTGAGGTCTCTTCGAGCGATGGATGCCGATCGTCTCCAGACTCCCGCGGCATCCTTTAGCTGTGCACGAAGCACTGGGTTTGTCACTGAGGCGAATTGTAGAGAGCCTAGAACTCGTTCCTGCTGTCGTCTTGAAATGCGTTTGGATTTCAGTAGTCGCTTGACAGACCCTGCTATTTCCTTCCTTTTCTTCTGGGGGATGGAAAGGCGGTGTGACTGAAGATTCCAGTGGATTCCCAGCCACTGAAACTTCTGAGCCGGAGAAAGGCGAGATTTCTTCTCGTTGATCTTGAATCCCAGGTGTTCTAGGTACTGGGTAACTTCGTCGCAAGACTTTGTACACTCTTCGGGCGATGGAGCCCAGACTAGCCAGTCGTCGAGGTAGGCCATCACCTGGACGTTTCTTAGGCGGAGCTGTTGTACTATGGCGTCTGCCAGCTTCGTGAAGATCCGAGGGGCCACATTGAGGCCGAATGGCATGGCCCGGAAGGCGTAGCTTTTCCTTTGGAGTCGAAATCCTAGGTAGGAGGAAGCGTGATGGTTCATTGGAATGTGCCAATAGGCATCCGCCAGGTCTATAGAGACCGTGTAGGAACCTTGAGGCAGAAGGGTCCTTATTTGTTGAAGCGTCAGCATCTTGAATTTGTTGTTCTCTATGAACTTGTTGAGGGGGGATAAGTCCAGAATGACTCTGAGCTTGTCTGAGTCCTTCTTGGGAACGCAAAACAGTCTCCCTTGGAACCTGGTGGACTTTACCTTCCTTATCACCTTCTTGTTCAAGAGGTCTAGAACATATTCTTCCAGAATGGGGGTCGATTGTTGGAAGAACCGCTGGAAGATTGGGGGTGGTTGCACCCAACTCCAGCCTAGACCGTTCTTGATGATGCTGTGTGCCCAAGGATCGAAGGTCCAACGATCCTGGAATTGGCGGAGTCTTCCTCCCACCGGAAGCACTTCATTGCTTCTGGTGTCCCGAGGACTTGTTGCCTCGGCCGCTAGCTCCCTTTCCTCCTCTACCTCTGGAGGGACGACGAGAGGCGTCTCTGCTTGCACCCCTGGACGAGCCTCTACCTCTGGCATGAAAGGTAGTGGATGGCTGCTCAAAGGCAGGGGTGAAGACCGGTGACTGTGACAACACCGGTTGGGGGACCAATTGAAAGGTCTGTTGTGGTTGGGCAACCACTTGGGAGGTAGCGGGTCCCGGAAACTGACGTCTTTGTTGACGTTGCTGGGGTTTCGGTTTCTGAGGTTTCCTCTTAGGCTGAGGTCCATCGTCCTGAGAGGTTTTCCTTTTCCTGGACATGCCCCATTTGTGGAGAAGGTTCCTATTCTCCGTGGCGGCTCTGTCCGTTATTTCCTTGACAAGGTCCGAAGGAAACAGGTGCTTTCCCCAGATGTTGGAGGAAATCAGCCTCCGGGGTTCGTGTTTCACGGTGGCACCGACAAACACGAATTCACGACAGGCTCTACGAGCCTTTATGAAATGGTACAAGTCCTTCATTACCGTGAGTAAGTGGGATTTGGCCAGTACCATGTAGTGATCGGGTACTGCTGTGTCACAGGCCATAACTTCAAGTTGGACTTGATGAGAAAGAGACGCTGCAAGCCTCTCCTTCGTGTCTTGTTCCCGGCGAAGGAGGTGATCATTGAGCTTAGGGAGGTCTTCATTAAACTGACGTCCGGCAACGTCAGGATCGAGCCTACCCACAACGAAAGTATGTTGGACATCTTTCCATTGTCTAGTGTCAGGGGGCGTTACGATGGAGAAGGGTCTGCACTCCTCCAGTGCAGGGCAGGGTTTCCCTTCTTCCGCCGCCTTAAGGCATGCAGCCAAGGCCTTTTCCAAAAATGGAAGAATCGCAGTGTCGGGAGCGACATAAGTAGGATGCTTCTTGCTCAAGGCAGGAAGCTTAGAGCAGGTAAAGCCCCTGCTCTTAAATGCGGAGGCTAGCATAGCCTGGGCCTTTGCGAGATCGAACACTATCTCTTCCTTAGGTTCGGTCTCCTCCTTCGAGGCAGGTTCAGAACGAAGCCGGACGTAACAGTCCGGGTAGGCCTCGAAGCTTGGGAAGAATTCCACATCTTCCAACGGGACCGTGCCGATTTTGTCACTAACAAAGATCCTGCCGGTCGCAATAACCATATGCTCTGCATACCTCCACGGGTTGGCATGAGAGCAAGCTGGGAGATCCTTAACCGAGATCTTCTTCGGTTCTCTGGATCCAATCATAGACCTGATGGACTCCTGGTTCTCCTTCAGTCTGTCGTCCATGACAGCTCTAATCAGTCGGATCAGTTCTTGTGAAGAAGAAGAAGGATCCGGGGTCGAGGAGGTAGACGGAATGGACACATCCGTCGGTGTAGGAGTAGGCGGAGGGATGGACGAGGGAGTAGCTCCAATCTCCGACTCGGTGTATTCCACCTTGTCTTCGTCCTCTTCGGCTCCTTGAGCCATAAGCGTCTTCTCCGTGTCTTCCGAGACGTCAGAGATCTGTTCATCCTCTTCGGAATCTAGGCGACACTCGTGCATGGACTGAGCCATGACCACATCAGGTTCCACTGTAATTTGGACAGTGGGGATTGCTTCCTTTGGAACCACTGAATCAGGGGAGGCCTTAGGGAACAGCAGGGACCTCAGTTCTTCGGTGGCCAGGTACGGTCCAGTGGCATTCCTCTGAAAACCACGCACCCACTTGCGCAGTTTCTCACGAGCAATGTCTCTAACCTCCGCTGAGGGAGGGTTATGGAAGGCCTCAACTAGGTAGGCCTGGCAGACCGTACAATCCAGTGGATTCCAAAACTTCCAATCCCCTTTCTTGTCTGAGCAAGGGGCGTGAGTCCTGCACGCCGTATGTCCGTAAAACTGGGAGCGTTTCACGGCACAGTATGCGAAGTCGCATTTCATCTGCTCCTCCTGTGGAAGAAAGAGAAAATGAGTATGGGGGAGTCATAGGAATGGCTCTTAAATTAAGTTAATATTAATCATTAATTTTAACTTATAGAAGGTGTGATGCATAGAGAGTGAAACAGTAAAGGAGAACACGCTCCATGCATCTCGCCCGGCTGGTTACCATAGGCTTGGTCCTGGGATAATCCAAATGACCGAGATCATTGGATATAGTTTCCTAGGATTCCCATTATATTGGAACTCCATGGAAAGCCAAGGACAAGGTTGGGATCGAATTCATTCGGTTCCCAGATAAGAGCCAGAAGGTCTCATTAAGGGTAACTGCTTCTGGCAACCAGCCGTGCTAAGATGCACATAGCATGCTGGAAATAGAAGAATGCAAAGA